>NW_027896358.1:0-239 GCF_054177405.1 Leptonychotes weddellii | reverse complement strand
TTGGGCGCCTGGGTGGCTCAGTTGGTTAAGCGACTGCCTTCGGCTCAGGTCATGATCCTGGAGTCCCTGGATCGAGTCCCGCATCGGGCTCCCTGCTCGGCAGGGAGTCTGCTTCTCCCTCTGACCCTCCCCCCTCTCATGTGCTCTCTCTCATTCTCTCTCTCTCAAATAAATAAATAAAATCTTAAAAAAAAAAAAATCTTTTTTTTCTTTTTCTTTTTTTCTCTCTCTTTTTTTCT
>NW_027896357.1:0-239 GCF_054177405.1 Leptonychotes weddellii | reverse complement strand
GAAATACAGCATTAAAATATTATTTTTCTTGATTGCTGAGTTTTTTTTTTTTTTATTCTTATGTTAATCCCCATACATTACATCATTAGTTTTAGATGAAGTGTTCCATGATTCATTGTTTGTGCATAACACCCAGTGCTCCATGCAGAATGTGCCCTCCTCAATACCCACCACCAGGCTAACCCATCCTCCCACCCCCCTCCCCTCTAGAACCCTGTTTGTTTTTCAGAGTCCATCGT
>NW_027896356.1:0-239 GCF_054177405.1 Leptonychotes weddellii | reverse complement strand
TTAGACCCCTGTCTCATTGATTCAGCATTTTCATTTCTTCCTCTCTCTTCCAGAGGCAACAGCAGGAACCTCAGGCACTAGGAATGTGGCCTGGTGCAGACTAATGGGCCTGTGTCCACTCTCCTCACCTAGGAGCTCTTCTCCCAGGCTCTGGGGGTCTGGCCCCACCCAGGGGGAGGGAGCAGGAGATACCACCCCACCTGGCAAAAGGGTCTCTGGGAACACCGTCACAGGGCAAG
>NW_027896355.1:0-239 GCF_054177405.1 Leptonychotes weddellii | reverse complement strand
TCTCCACGGAGATGCGGGGCCTCCTCCGTGTGCTTGGGCACTTTCCTTGTTGCCCAGCAGGGTGTGCACTCCAGAGAGGGGCACGTGCGCCTTGACCTCGCTGACAGCAGACAGCCTTGTCTGCAGGAGCCTCTGCTTGGGGTTTTTGTGCTGTTTTACATGTTTATAGCAACTCTTCCTCGTCAGCAGCTAAGAGGATCCTCGCAGACTTCTTCCCATAATTAACACTGAGCCGTCTG
>NW_027896354.1:0-239 GCF_054177405.1 Leptonychotes weddellii | reverse complement strand
AGCAGCCGGGGCTCAGGAGGCACTGAGGAAACATCATGTCCTGCCTCTGAAACCAGAGAAGTGTCCTGTCAGGAACAATCGCTGTTCTGCAAAACTCCCAGATTTGGAGTGCTCAGCATGCTCTGGCCCACAGGCTGCAGATCAGTTCTGGGGGAGACCAGTTAGTACCATCTGGATCTGGGGAGACTGCAGCTAGGGGCCTGGTCACGGCCCTGGGATGTGGCAGAGCTGAGGGGGGC
>NW_027896353.1:0-1546 GCF_054177405.1 Leptonychotes weddellii | reverse complement strand
CAAACTGAGGGTTCTAGAGGGGAGGGGGGTGGGAGGATGGGTTAGCCTGGTGATGGGTATTAAAGAGGGCATGTACTGAATGGAGCACTGGGTGTTATGCACAAACAATGAATCATGGAACACTACATCTAAAACTAATGATGCAATGTATGGGGATAATATAAGAATAAAAAAATTTAAAAAAAAAAGAATTGTAGGTTTTATTTTTAAGTAGGATGCCTTTACAACCAAAATACCAAAAACTGATACTGTAATCACCAAGTCCCTTGACTGCTCGACCAACCTCAGCTTTCCCGACTTCCATCAGACTGCAGAGGTCATAGAACATAAAGCATGGGACAGACTTGGCTGTGCATTCCTACTCCACAGTTACTATCTGTGTGACTTGGGTGTATTTTAAAACCCCTCTACGTCTGTTTCTTCATCTGTAAAATAGAGGATAATAGTAGTACCTGTGTCATAGATTACTGAAGGATTAAACAGGAAGATACAAGTAGAACATGTAGCAGCTAGGAAGGACTCAAAAAAGCATTCGTTTTTGACAGCATAACTCGACCAAACTTTTCAGAAGCACTATTTTCACAAACTTGTTTCCCTACCTCCAACTCTAAGAATATTCTGTCACATGAATTCCAAATACATTTGCTTCTAACTCAAGGACCTCCCTCCCCAAACACTATCCACAGTTCCCATTTCTCCAGGCATTTTTTACTGTTCTCAATCCATTTTCTCTAGGAACTTTGAAAATACCATCCTCATTTGCAAATTGAAAATACCATCCTCATTTGCATTCAGAGCTTTCCAGGTTTGGCTGAAATTCAGCCTCCTTTAAACCTTTACAGACTAACATCCTCCATGACCGCAACATCTACTGAAATGATATAGGTGCTCCTTCTCTTCATCACCTTTTCATGGTTTGTCCTTCACTTGATTTGGTACTATTTACAAGTCACTTGATATCAGGATGTCTTCCAGCCTCGTTTCCCGCCACATGACCTATTTCTATTGATAGAAGTAGCTTTCCAGACCATAGTATTTCACACATGTGTTCTTTACAAAAAAAAAAAAAAAAAATCCTTGCAACTTTTTTTCCTGTTCAGGTAGCTTCAAGGTTTTGTCTGGTAAGAAGGTTCAATATTCAGTTCAAATGCCACCTTCCTACAGCTTTCTGTAACCGTTGCCCAGAGGCATAAGGCATTTAACTATGTTGTTCTCATACTGTCCTATTGAATAGGCACTTGTAAAATGTTTCTTCATAACCTGAAAAGGTAGGCCTTACTGAGCCCTTTTAATAGATGAGGAATCTGAGGTTGGGGGAGATTTGGTGATTGCCCAAGGACACAGCTATGAAGTCGGCAAAGCCAAGATCAGACGACTTGCCTTCTGACAGAGGATGCTGCCTCTCACCTGTGTCGAGCGGCAGTAGTATGTGCCTTCTACAGAGTCAGTATGGCTGCTTAGCATCTGCTCTACAAGGGACGTGGCAGTTAGCAGTTGCTCAATAAATATTTGTTGAGTGTACAAGTCATTAGAACTCAGTAAACAC
>NW_027896352.1:0-239 GCF_054177405.1 Leptonychotes weddellii | reverse complement strand
TGTTTCTTTAGGCGCCATCTCGGTGAGGTCCTCAGACCCGTACGACCCGGCTGACAGCAAGTCACAACTGCACCGAGTGCAGACAACCCGGCTTAGGTGGAGTTCAGAAGAAAACCACATGCCATGCAGCTGACAGAAGACGACGCGGGACGGCAGATTCCGACCTGGGGAGCAGGGGCGACCTGCGGCTGAGCCGGAGGGGAGCCGGGCGAGCGGCCAGCAGAGGTGGCCTCCTCCTG
>NW_027896351.1:0-239 GCF_054177405.1 Leptonychotes weddellii | reverse complement strand
TGTTTCTTTAGGCGCCATCTCGGTGAGGTCCTCAGACCCGTACGACCCGGCTGACAGCAAGTCACAACTGCACCGAGTGCAGACAACCCGGCTTAGGTGGAGTTCAGAAGAAAACCACATGCCATGCAGCTGACAGAAGACGACGCGGGACGGCAGATTCCGACCTGGGGAGCAGGGGCGACCTGCGGCTGAGCCGGAGCGGAGCCGGGCGAGCGGCCAGCAGAGGTGGCCTCCTCCTG
>NW_027896350.1:0-239 GCF_054177405.1 Leptonychotes weddellii | reverse complement strand
AGTCAGAGCAGAAGAGACCATTTAGAACCCTCTGCCTCAGAGCAGAGAGACTGTAGTCTGTTCTTCAGTGAGCTCTCCAGGCCACACTGTCTTCGTTTCTGTCCATGCTGCTATGAACTGCAGCGTCCTGGGTTGTGCGCCCCTCAGCAGCGCCCCCAGTCCTGCCTCCAGGACGTGGCACGTCTCTCCCCTTTGTGCTTCTAAAACTGCCAGCCACTCCCAGTTCACACGTGTGAACC
>NW_027896349.1:0-239 GCF_054177405.1 Leptonychotes weddellii | reverse complement strand
GGAATGACTCCAATTTGCACCGAGCAGTGCGTTCGCTGCTCTGAAAACATCTGACTGATCCCAGATTACGTGAAACAAAGGCCTGGACCCACGGCTCCTAGATGGACCCAGGATGGTGGGAGTTTTCTGCAATCACAGCTCTGGGAAGAAATAAAACTGCAAGTGAACTTCAGAGCCACAGCAGTACACTCACCATTGGGCCAGCTCTTGAAAGAACGACGGAATTCTGCAGACCCAGT
>NW_027896348.1:0-239 GCF_054177405.1 Leptonychotes weddellii | reverse complement strand
ATACATTATATTTCCCTTTCCACTTGTTTGAAATTGATATGGATTTTGAAAAAAATTGCAGATGAAGTCATGTACATATATTTATATCTAACTTTAAACATATATATTTTTCTGAATATTATCCATTTCAACCAAACCTACAATGAAAATTCTTGATTTTTATTTACATAATGTGGGTTAATAAACACAGGATAGTTTCATAGATACACATTGATGAGTCAAAAAAAAAAAACACGTAA
>NW_027896347.1:0-239 GCF_054177405.1 Leptonychotes weddellii | reverse complement strand
CAGACACTGTTCTAGGCACTAAAGATACAGCAGGGAACCGAAGAGACAAAACTGCCCATCCATGTGGACCTCACATGTACCCCTAGGGATTTGCCATAAATGATATAGTCCCTACTGACTTCTTCCAGAATCATCCAGGATTTCCTGTTTGCACTCCAGCAGCCAGACCCAGTGGTGGTGTGTGCTCTGCTGGGCCCCCGTGGTCCCCATCCACACTCTTTTTCGGGGGGGGGGGGCGT
>NW_027896346.1:0-239 GCF_054177405.1 Leptonychotes weddellii | reverse complement strand
TACCCGGGTGGCTCAGTCGGTTAAGCATCCGACTCTTGGTTTTCAGCTCAGGTCATGATCTCAGAGTCGTGAGATCGAGTCCTGGATCGGGCTCTGTGCTCAGCACAGAGTCTGCTTGAGGGTCTCTGCCTCTCCCTCTGCTCCTCCCACGTACACGTGCATGCACGCACTCTTTCTCAATTAATTAGTTAATTAATTTAAAAAAGTATACTTGGGAGATTATATCACATCCATATTTA
>NW_027896345.1:0-239 GCF_054177405.1 Leptonychotes weddellii | reverse complement strand
TACCCGGGTGGCTCAGTCGGTTAAGCATCCGACTCTTGGTTTTCAGCTCAGGTCATGATCTCAGAGTCGTGAGATCGAGTCCTGGATCGGGCTCTGTGCTCAGCACAGAGTCTGCTTGAGGGTCTCTGCCTCTCCCTCTGCTCCTCCCACGTACACGTGCATGCACGCACTCTTTCTCAATTAATTAGTTAATTAATTTTAAAAAGTATACTTGGGAGATTATATCACATCCATATTTA
>NW_027896344.1:0-239 GCF_054177405.1 Leptonychotes weddellii | reverse complement strand
AATAGTGAAAAGTAATAACAGGACATGGTTTTCACATCCACATCTGTGACATATATATGACCAGATGTCAGGGTTTCAAAATCACAGGTGCTCTCCCCTTGGTGTACAAGAAGGCCCATGTTTGGTAGGTAGGTGCTGGCTTACCACAAACCACACTTTCAAGAAGTTAGAACTGGCATGTACCAAACTGGTTTAACAATTTGTAGGCTCAGGAAACAATAGTCAGATCAGATTATTTT
>NW_027896343.1:0-239 GCF_054177405.1 Leptonychotes weddellii | reverse complement strand
TTTTCTAAGAGCAAATAATATGGGTTTTAGTAAACTTTTTAAATCATATGGTAATATCAATGTCTTCCTATGTGTCGCAACAACAACAGAACCATCAGTGTTGGAACCCTGACTCTTTTTTTTTTTTTTTAAAGATTTTTTATTTATTTATTTGACAGAGAGAGACACAGCAGAGAGGGAACACAAGCAGGGGGAGTGGAAGAGGGAGAAGCAGGCTCCCCGCAGAGCAGGGAGCCCGA
>NW_027896342.1:0-1546 GCF_054177405.1 Leptonychotes weddellii | reverse complement strand
TATACTCTAGGAACTACAGAACACTCATGAAAGAAATTGAAGATGGCACAAAAAGATAGAAAAACATGCCATGCATTGGAAGAATAAACATTGTTACATGTCTATGCTACCCAGAGCAATCTACACCTTCAATGCCATCCCAATCAAAATTCCAATGATATTTTTCAAAGTGCTGGAACAATCAATCTTAAAATTTGTATGGAATCAGAAAAGACCCCCAATCACCAAGGAGATGTTGAAAAAGAAAAACAAAGCTGGGGGCATCACGTTGCCCAATTTCCAGCTATATTACAAAGCTGTGATCACCAAGACAGCATGGTACTGGCACAGAAACAGACATCAGACCAATGGAACAGAACTGAGAGCCTGATCCCAAAACCAGGCAAAGACCCCATCAAAAATGAGAATTAAATTCCAATACCCCTGATGAATATGGATGCCAAAATTCTCAACAAAATCCTAGCTAATAGGATCGAGCAGTAAATTAATAAAAGGATCATCCACCATGACAAAGTGGGATTTATCCCTGGAATGCAAGGGTGGTTCAATGTTCACAAATCAGTCAAGGTGAAAAAACACATTAATAATAGGAGTGAGAAGAACCACATAGTCCTCTCAATTGATGCAGAAAAAACATTTGACAAAATACAGCATCCTTTCTGATTAAAAATCTTCAAAGTTTAGGGATAGAGGGAACATTCCTCAATTTCATAAAATCCATCTATTAAAAACCCACAGCGAATAACATCCTCAATGGGGAAAAGCTGAGAGTCTTTCTCTTAAGATCAGGACCATGTAAAGGATTCCCACTCTCGCCACGATTGTTCAACATAGTACTAGAAGTCCTAGCAACAGCAATCAGACAACAAAAATAAATAAAATGTATTCGAATTGGCAAAGAAGAAGTCAAACTCTCTTTCCACATATGACATGATAGTTTATGTTGAAAACCCAAAAGACTTCCCCCCCAAATTATTAGAACTCATATAGCAATTCAGTAATGTGGCAGGATACAAAATCAATGCACAGAAATCAGTAGCTTTCTTATACACTAACGATGTAACTGCAGAAAGAGAAATTAGAGAATCAATTCCATTTACAATAGCACCAAAACCAATAAGATACCAGAGAATAAACCCCACCAAATAGGTAAATCAGCTATACCCTAGGAACTACAGAACACTCATGAAAGAAATTGAAGAAGACACAAAAAGTTGCAAAAACATTCCATGCTCATAGATCGGAAGAATAAACTTTGTTAAAATGTCTATGCTACCCAGAGAAATCCATACTTTCAATGCCATCCCAATCAAAATACCAATGGCATTTTTCAAAGTGCTGGAACAAAGAATCCTAAAATTTGTATGGAATCAGAAAAAAGTTTTTTTGGGAGCAAGATGGTGGAGGAGTAGGAAGCCTAAATTTTGTCTGGTCCCAGGAATTCAGCTAGATAGGGATCAAACCATTCTGAACACCTACAAACTCATCAGGACATTGAAGAAAAGAATAGCAGCAACTCTCTGAACAGAAAAGCGACCACTTTCTG
>NW_027896341.1:0-12954 GCF_054177405.1 Leptonychotes weddellii | reverse complement strand
TATGAATATTCCCATATTTAGTTATCTAATCCCCTGCTGTTGGCATTTGCTTTGTTTCTAACTTGTCATAATTACATACATACTTGGCGATGGTCATTTTTGTATATGCTTCCTATTTCATTGATATATTTTAAGAGTTTCCCAGCTATTTTGCTTGTCCATCCAGATCAAGAACGGATGCTGCAAGGCAGGAGTTCTCAAAATATGGTGCTTGGACCAGCATGCATTCATATCACCCGGGCACGTGCCAGAGATCAGGGGGCAGGGGATAGTATTCTTTATTTTAACAAGCTTTCCAGTTTCAATACGATTCCGATGTTTGCTAACATTTCTGAGTACTACTGCTCTAACTTAGTGTAATTATGCCCCTTGTTTTCCATGTCTTGTAACCCAAATTAAAATATTCAAAATGTGGGGCACCTGAGTGGCTCAGTTGGTTGGGCGTCTGCCTTCAGCTCAGGTCACGATCCTGGAATCCCCAGGATTGAGTCCTGTATCGGGGAGCGGCGGGGGGGAGGGTCCCTGCTCAGCAGGGAGTCTGCTTCTCCCTCTGGCCCTCCCCCCTCCCATTCTTTCCCTCTCAAATAAATAAATAAAATCTTTAAAAAATATACTCAAAATGTTTCTGCAATGGCCACAACATTGAAACAGAAACCCCCATTTACTGCTTCAGAGCAGTATATGCATGTTAATGAAGTACACTAAGGCTTTGAAAATCATGAAGCATAATCCAAATTAGTAGTAGTCAATGTGGTAAATGGGTTTCCAAACATTGTTGCATTACTTTATAAGTAACATAAAGTACGACTCATGTACCTATAGACAACAGCCAGGGAACACAGAAATACAAAAGCATAAAGTCATTTCAGTCAAGTGTAAGTGTTTAAAAAAAACACTCAAGAGCATCTGAGGCATTAAATATATTTCTGAATGAGTTTCAGTATCATCACCCATATGGCATGGAATTGTTTCCTCTGTATTTCAATGTGTGCTCCTGCTTGTGTTTTGGCTGGCTGGGCTACTTAAAATTCCATGCTCTCGAAACAAACAAACAAAAAGTCACATCTCTGGATTTGTTGGTGAGGCATGGCAGCTTTCTGGAGTGGGATGGAGGAGTGAGAACCAGCTGAGAATCACCCCTCCACCAGATGCTGGGGGAAGGGTATCAGCCAGGTCAGCAGTGGGAGGTCAGCCAGCCAGCCGGGGCCCAGTGCCTAATGGGCTTGGCATTTTCTCATTGTGATTCAGAAAAGTGGTGGCTGCCATAGGTCTGGGGTGTAATTGGATATTTCCAGGAGGTGAATAATCATGGCTTCGGGTCATATAAATAGAACACAGAGAAATCCAAAAAATTGCCAATAGTTTTTATCTGCGGTAGGGTCTGGTCAGAGGGCGGGGACAGAACCGTCGAGAGTCAGAAATGTCCCCATTCTCGCTGAGGGACTGGAGTTACCCAAAGGACCGAGGATCAGAAGCTCAAGTGGAAGCTCCAGTCCTAGGATAAGGCAGAGCAGAAACCAAGCACAGGGACTTCATCAGCAAAAGGGAGGTGGTGCAAACTATGGTTTCAGGTGGGAACCAGGTCAGGCAGCCCTGGGACCTGCTTCTAAGGATCAGGGCTGCCCAAAGGCAAGTCCTTGGATGGAGAGAGGGAGCATGTAAATATATCCAGTGTTGATCAGGTCTGACTCAAGAACACGGGCAGGTAAGGGGTGGGCTGAGCCTGTGTGGGAGTATCAGTGAGCCCAGATATAAGGGGCTGGGGAAGGCAGACTTCGGGGAAAATAAGGAGGGAGTCAAAAGAAAGAAGGGAGATGAAAAAACAAGTCAAATGTTTAATCTACTGGTGTATGCCTCTCTTTTCCCAAAAGATTTTTTAATAGAATGGTCTAATCCCCTCCGTTGAGGGAATAACATGAGTAGAAGAGGGGCCTGTCTAACTGGCCTCCAAAACTCAGGTGAGCACCGGGGGGAGCCTACTGGAGCCATGGCAAGTCCCATCATGCTAGGGCTCTAAAGGCCAGAGCTAGGAGTGCAACTTAGTCAGTACTGAATGATCAAAAAGAGAAGAGAAGTCAGAAAGACAAGCTTGAGATGCTCCAGATAAACTCTGGCCACCAAGGCCAGCACCCACAATGTGAGAGACCTGAGTTCATTTGATGGAACCAGACAGGATGGACCGTATCCTCCTGAGACGCACTCAATCAGTGGGAAGGAATTGTCTTAGGGATAAAAATCCTAGGAAATCAGAAAAACGAAGAGACGAGAGTTCTTGTAAGAAGCGTTCTGCCTTCTGCCCTGCCCGCCATCTGTAGGCAGGCTTCTGCTCTCAAGTAATCCAGACAGGTACTGGACCCAGGAAATTGGATACGACCAAGGCTTGCCAAGCCTGGAAAGGCTAGAGCTTCTTTCACTGAGTCCTAAATAAAATGGTCTAACTCACAAAGCCAGCTCTCACTCATTTGCAAATCAAATTTATGTAAAACCACCAGTGACCAGAGGTAGATTTTATTACCCAGCCCGAAACCACTGTCTACTCTGACAACACCAGAATCTTTGGGCTGCTCTGTGTTTGTTGAAATGAACTGAACCCACATTTGAAGCCAAATGTTTGCTGAGAACTTTCTAAGTGCCAGGCCGTGAGCCAGAAGGAGAACAAAGGTGAATTCGACCCAGTTCTCTTGTCTGGAGGAGGCAAGCATTGAGTAGGAGAGACGATATGTCAGTAGGATCACTCCAAACTTACATCATTAAGCTGGTAAGCATTTATGTCAAGTCCCTAAAAGGAGGGGAGGAAGACCCCACCAAAGGTTAGAGAGACACCTGAAAACAGGGCCACTGCAAAAGATAGATTTATCACAATACCATACTATTTGCTTAAGAATAAAACCAGTCCTTAAGTTGGGTACCTTGTGGACCGGATTCAGTTAGGGAAATACTAAGTGGACCCCTGAACAACCACATTTTATCCAGAGCCCTGAGCTAGCTACTTTATACTATTTTTCTCTAATCTTTTCTAACACTCGTACCCATAGATTGTCGCCATGGGCCCAGAAATGGGAAGACTTTGTTCAGTAATTAAAAAAAAAACAACAAAAGATTCCGTTTCGCTGATTAACAACATTCTCTTTGGCATCATTCTCTAAACACACACTTAAATCCAACAATAGTTTTGTTTTCTATTAAGCCAAGTGGGTGTCCAATATGTTTCCCACTTACATAGCCTGGGTCTCCTGTGGATGAGAAAAGAAACGGTGGCAAGAATCCCCAATGTGTCTTGGGCGCCTGGGTGGCTCAGTCGGTTAAGCGACTGCCTTCAGCTCAGGTCATGATCCTGGAGTCCCTGGATCGAGTCCCGCGTCGGGCTCCCTGCTCGGCAGGGAGTCTGCTTCTCCCTCTGACCCTCCCCCCTCTCATGTGCTCTCTCTCTCTCATTCTCTCTGTCTCAAATAAATAAATAAATAAATCTTTAAAAAAAAAAAAAAAAGAATCCACAATGTGTCTAAGGCCGTTGGATGGGAAGTCATCCCGTAACATCTGCTATCATTTTACTTATTGGTGAATAGGTACATTTAACACCAGGGAGAGGTCTGCGTAGAAATGACAAACACCGTCCAATTGAATTTCTGTCCTTCCAAAGGTGGAACTACAATTGGCCTCCCCTGTGGCTCTGAAGAGTCATTTGTCACACATGCACAGGGCCTGCCCCCTGGCAAGTCTGGCTGTGCTCCAGGCAAGGAAAGTGGAACCTAGTGTGGACACTGGACCCATTTCCAGAGGCTGCTGTAACAAATCATCACAGATGAGTTGACTCAAAACAACAGAAATGTATTTTCTCACAGTTGTGGAGCCCCGAAGTCCAGAATCAGCAACGCTGAGCCAGAATCAAGGTGATTTGCTGCCTGGGGAGACTCTGGAAGAGACTCCGTTCCCTGCCTCTTCGAACTTCCAGTGGCTGCCAGCATCCCTTGGCTTGGGGCCACGTCGTTCATCCCTCTGCCCCCTCCTTTCCTCAGTGTTTGCTGACTCTCCCTCAGCCCCTCTACTATAAGGACGGTTATGACAGCATTTTGTCAGGGACCCACCCAGATAATCCAGGATAATCTCAGATTCCTCAGTTGAATCACCTCTGGAAAGACCCTCTTTCCAAATAAGGTCACATAGCTTCTGGGGACTAGGACCTAATCCCCGTTGGAGCCATTATTCTAGCTCCCTCACCAGACCTCCCGTGAGGTCCGGGTGACATTGATACTTCATGGGAAATTAACCCACACCTGGTTTCTTCCCTTTCCCTACCTGCTTCCACCCCTCCCTAGTCAGTTTCCTGGGGGAGCACGTGGTCTACCAAATACTTCCTGGTCTGGTCTATTTTTGGGCTAGCTGAGGAAGAGGAGGCTGGTTACCGTTAGGTTGCATTGTTGGAAACCACCACATCACCAGCATTTGTTACAGCAGCAATAGGGAGGTAATACACCTGGAGGATAACTCACGCCAGAGTTCGTTCCTCCTTGAGGCACTGACTAGGGGCAGCCATGGGAGAATGTAAACTCTGGACACTTTCTGGTCTGGTGCGTCTGGGGGAAGCTCCAATAGCCTAAGGATAATCAGCGGATGAAGGCTGTAGGTGTGAACAGTTAGGAGGGATGCAAAACCTAGAGAAAGCCCCCCAGAGCCAGAAAAGGGAATCTGGGCAGAGTACCGGCCGTGTGGGCTACAGATGAAATTGGTTCCCTCTCAGAGACTCAGCTCTGCCTCAGTCTCTGACTCCAGAAAGCTTGGCTCTTCAAGACCCAGCATGCATGCCCCGAGGCACCAGAACCCTCACTTCTGGTGTCTGGGTTCTTTGTGACATAGTACTTATCTCTCTAGAGACAGACTCTTACTGTATTTCCAGACTACCCTACTTCAGGGGCAGGAATTGGTTGGGCTGGTGCCTGTATTGGTTTTCTAAGGCTGCTGTAACAAAGTACCACAAACTGAGCAGCTTAAACAACATAAATTTGTGGTCTCATAGTTCTGGAGGCATGAAGTCCAAGAGCAAGGTGTCAACAGGGTTGGCTCCTTCCGAGGGCTGAGAAGAAAGATAGATCTGTTCCAGCTTCTGGTGGTGCATTGGTAATCTTTGGCATGCCTTGTGTTGTGGCTTTTGCCTTCATCTGGTGTGTGTGGCCAAGTTGTCCCTCTTTTGTAAAGACACCATTCATATTGGATTATGGATCCCCTCTACTGAAATACAACCTCGTCTTAACTCCATTTGCAACAACCCTCTTCCTAAATAAGGTCATATTCTGAGATACTGAGGGCCAGGACTTCAACATGAACTTGTGAGGAACATCATTCAACCCAGAGCAGTGTCCAAAGGCCTACTGCCTTCTTACAGATTTCTCTGCTGCTAACCATCTGCCTCGATTTCTGTCCATCGCCAGCATCCAGACATGTTCTCCCTATCCTCCTGGCACACGGTGTTGGGTAGACAGATACAGACTGCTTCCCTGGCCTACCAACAACTGACTATCATCTTCCCCTTACTTCACCTGTTGGCCTGGAACTCTTTATAGCACTTGCAGTCATCATGCTGAGACAGTGTAGGCATTCAATAAACAGTCATTGAGCTAGTTAATTTACCATCCAACAGGTGGGATGTACTTCCAGATTCCTGTACTCAGGCAAGTACATGCATTTAAACCACACTCCACCACATCTTGAGACGTGACATTATCCAGCCATGAGATATCAGTGAAATGACTGCGAATCCATAATTCTATCACTAACCCATAATTTTCCTGCACCATTGGCTCAGGTCACACATGGTGGCAAAGGAAGAGAAGCACACAGCTTTCTGAGAAGTCAATAAAGCAGATGAGCACGCGCAGTCCCTAGCTACTATCAAACATTCTGTTAAGAAAAACGGACCCTGGGTGTGCCTGGGTGGCTCAGTCATCCCACTCTTGATTTCGGCTTAGGTCATGATCTCAGGGTGGTGAGATTGAGTCCTGCATCAGGCTCCCACTCAGCAGGGAGTCTTCTTGAGATTCTTTCTCTCTCTCCCTTTCCCTCTGCCCCTCCCCCTTCCCCCCACTCACACATTCTCTCTCCCTCTAAAAAAATAATAATAATAATAATGATAAATAAATAAAAGCTTCTACCCAATATGGCCTTTCCCTTCTGTGATGCACAATTTTATGTGTTGATATGGCTAGGTTTCTGGTGCCCAGCTATTGGGTCAAACACCAGTTTAGATGGTGCCCTGAAGGTATGTTTTGATGTGATTAACATTTAAATCAATAGACTTTGAGTAAAGCAGATTACCCTCTATAATGTAGGTGGGCCTCATCCAGTTGGTTGAAGGCTTTAACAGCAAAGAGAGTTTCCCCAAAGTAGAAGGGATTCTGCCTCAAGACAGCAACATAGAAATTTTGCCTCAGTTTCCGGCCTGCTGCCCTGCCGAATTTGGACTCAAGCCTGCAACATCAACTCTAGACCAAGTCTCCAGCCTGCTGGCCTACCCTACAGATTTTGGACTCACCAGTCCCCGTGATTGCATGAGCTAATTTGTGTAGATAGATAGATAGATAGATAGATAGATAGATAGATAGATAATTGATAGACAGGTTATAGATAGCTAGCTAGATGATAGCTTGCTCAATCAGTTGGTCTCCCCTGGGTCTGGATCTCCTCTAGGATTATTGAGTTCTGACAGAGCTAATTCAAGACTGGGAGTAACAACGTGCCATGAAGTGGGGGCAGGGAGAAGAACCCACGGTGTCAGGCCTTCTGTGGGTGGCTGTTCAACCATCAAGGGACTTACTTCTTAGGCAGCTTAAATAGGCATCTCCTGAAAGAAATGTCCTGAGGCAGGTCCCTGGGGGACCCGGAGATATACTGCTCAGTGCCACTTCCCCTGGGGAAGGTGCTCAGAGGCAGATCCCCTGGGATCTTTAGTCCCTTATTCAGTGGACTGACTGAGCCACAGGGACTTGGAAGTCCGGTGAGCAAGAAGACTCCAGAACCAGGAAAAGCACGGTTATAAGAGGAAAGAGAAGCCGCCCAGGCTACATGGAGCAAGAAAAAAATTCCCACTGTTGACAGGTGTGTCTCCCTGAACTTTCATGCATTCCCTCTGCTCCCCTCCGCCAGAGATGGAGTCTGAAACACTCGATTCTGGAGGCCTCTGGGTTGGTCCTCCATGATGCTCTTGCCTTCCCCGCATCCCCCCAACCCCCCAAAACTGGATGCTTGTTTGATTAAGACCTGCCTGTGCCATTGTATGTTCCTGGTTTCAGAAGCTTGATTCTCAAAAAGAGGCCACAGAGGGCTCCAGGACCTCAGTATGGTCCCCCAGGACACTTGGGAATTGCTCAAACTTCCAAGAAATGCTCTATGAAGTCAAGAACCATTCCTGAGAGGGGCTCACAAGAGAGAGAAATCAGGGTAGGCTCAGAAGTCAGGAAACTCTAAGTCCTGCTTTGAAGAAAGTCTCCAATTTGGGTAGTTGAGAAATGTGGTAAAGGACACATCTCAAGGAAACAAATAGCAGCGTGTGGCGGAAGGATGTGTCGGGGAGGAGACCCACCGGCTGGATGGCAGAACACAAGGCAGGAAGTTGTCGGAAACAAATATGGAGGCAAGCAAAGGCTACGTCTCAGCTTTTAACCCATGCACGAGTCTCCCGTCATTCTGACCTCTTTCCCTGAGCCTCTCCTCATACCCGATTTCTGATCAACTCAGAATGACCTTGCTCACCATCCCCTGGCTGCAGCCTCACTGTGGGGCCTGGTTATGCTGTCCCTGCTCCAAACCCGGCAGCTCTTAATGAAAAATCCTGGTTCTTCACACTGTCATTTGGCCTCAGCGTGCCTTCAAAGGGCCCCTTCTGGTTTGACTTAGGAGGACCAGGCTTTCCTCGATCCATCCACGAGTGAAGAGCAGGCCTCTGGGACATGATCGCCCCTGGCTATTGGCTGACTTCTCCTCTGGACGTTTTCTCCTGAGTCGCCACCATCAACCACTGTCCTTACAGCTCATGTTCTAAATGCTCATTCTTTGCAGTTTTAATAGAGATGCAAATCCCGATTACAAAAAGCACTTAAAAAAAAAAAAGCACGGGGGCACCTGGCTGGCTCCGTGGGTTAAGCATCTGCCTTTGGCTCAGGTCACGATCCCAGAGTCCTGGGATGCAGCCCTGCTCAGCGGGAAGTCTGCTTCTCCCTCTCCCTCTGCTGCTCCCCCTGCTTGTGCTTTCTCTCTCTCACTCTCTCTGTCTCTTCCTCTCAAATAAATAAAATCTTAAAAAAAAAAAGCACGTGCATACACACACACAGAGTTTGTGAAATGCCCGTTTGTAAAATAAAGACACCTCCCCTAAGCTGTGAATCATACCATTCCCAGAAAGCGGTGCCCCTTCGCTGTGACGGCATGACAGGGTCAGTGAATCAGGCTGCTACCAGCCTGTTGAGAAAAGTGTAGCCTTGCAGGATGAATTAAATGGTCATTTCCACCTGTCACTAATTTCCCTTGCCGGGTGAGCAACAGCTCTATTAATCGGGGAAGACCTTGATTGGTAGGGCTTCTCTATCTGCAGATGCAGGTGCGCCCAAGGTGGCTCGCGGAGCGCGACAGGGTGGCTGGGCTGGCCAGTCTGCTGGCTGGCAGCTGGCGTGGGTCAGTGAATCTGCTTACACTGTTGCTCGGTCCACAGTGTCTAGCTCTGTTTTTCTTCCCCCCTCTCCCTAAAGAGCGGTGTGATTACTTTATGCCAAACCACTCAAGGATAATTCATACTGTCAGGCAACCCTTGTGTTTGCCCATTATCCGACGGTTTTGGGCTCACTTCATATTCCAGAGTGGCGTGATATAATGTAACGCGATTTGAAATACTGTAAAGCAATAACCAGAGTAACACAGTTTGACATCTTGAATCTCAGAGGAGACATACACACACTGGCTACCCTGTATTTCCACGTCCCCAGGACCCGCTCCTTGATATTATTTTACTTTTTAAAGCATTGTCTGTTTTTAAATGCAATTACAAGCGCAAGGGGTTGGCACGGGAAATTCCTCGTGCTGCAAAAGAACGGTCGGTGGCACATCCATCCTACATCGAGGCTCTCCAGGAGGGAACCCCTGCACCCCACCCCACACACACACCCCCACCCCCCCACCCACAATATGAGTAGTGTCACGTGATGAGACCGTCCTAGCTCATCTGTGGGAGCCTCGAGGTTCTCTGTATATCACACCCATCCAACCAGACCACATTGATCAGGCACCTGCTCTGCATAAGACTTTTTAAGAGGAGGGGCGCCTGGGTGGCTCAGATGGTTAAGCCTCTGCCTTTGGCTCAGGTCATGATCCCAGGGTCCTGGGATCAAGCCCCGCATCGGGCTCCCTGCTTGGCGGGGAGCCTGCTTCTCCCTCTCCCTCTACTGTTCCCCCTGCTTGTGCTCTCTTGCTCTCTCTGTCAAATAAATAAATAAAATCTTAAAAAAAAAAAAAAGATTTTAAGAGGACATCTCTGAAGTATGCATGGGAAATCACACAGGTCGTGACAGGACTTACCAACAAGCTTCGAGCAAGCGTGCTTTAAAGCTTGGAGAATACACCGGGTCAAAGAGCAGCCTTGCTTGCCCGGTTGACTTGTTTGTCCTTTGTGTGAGCCAAAAGCAAGGGTTTGGGGCCAAGTGGGGAGTGGCTGTCTTAGCCTCAGCAGCCCGATGTTCCAAAAAGCCGAGAAAACTTGCGCCTCAGCGCTGAGGCCCAGATTTGGCACAGAGTCCGTTCTAAGGAAAGGAAGAAATTCTTCAAAACAAAGAAACTCCCCACCATCTTTCTCCTTCTTAAACAATTCCCCGGGCCATCTTTCTCACTGCGACTGTTTTGAAACAACAGTTCCTGCATGCTGACTTTGTTTTCTCGCCTCCTTGGCTCATGCCAGTCTCCTGCAATCCCACTGTCCCACCAACCATGTCAGCGCATTTCTAACCGCTCCATCTCTCCCTCCCCTGCATTGACCTCGGAGCTACGACCCCTGAGATATGGACCACCTTGCCCTTCCTAATGTGGCCTCCTCCCGCACCCGCCTCTCTGTTCCCTCCTTCCTGCCTCCCCGACTGCTTGTTCTAGGCTTCCTGCGGAGGGCTTGTTCATTCTCCCCCAAGGTTCTATGCTTGGTCCGTTTCTCCTGCTCCACAATCTCTGCAAAGGTAAGTGTGTCTGTTTCCCTGTGGACACCATGGCCACATTTATACCCGTGATTCCCACATCCCTACGTCCAACACACACCTCATTCCCAATTTACAGACTTGGGGTTCCAGTTGCCCGCTGAGCATCAGCTAGCTCTCTGGTCTTTCTCTGCTTCTAACTAATGTGAATGGCAGAGGCCACCACTGTTCAGCGCGGGCTTGTTCCCCGTCTTTTCATCTCTCCTGATCCAGTGGCAGAGGACTTCTGTGTGTTCCTTGAGCATGCCAAGTCCTTCCCAGTTCCTGGCTTTTCAACGCTGAGTTCCCTCCTCCTGAAATGCTCCTTCCCCAAATCGTCACAGCCTGTCCTCAAGTACCACCTTCTAAGAAAGGCCTTCCCTGCTCAGAGGGGTACACAGCTTTCCATGCTTATTCTATCTCATCACTCATCAAATTCAGTGATTATTTTATCTACTTACTTCTTGTCTATCTCCATCGTTCCATTGCTAGAACACAGAGGGCAGGTGCCTCGTCTGCCTTACAGACTGATTTATTCCCAGCATCTAGTGAGAAACAGTAAACACTCAATAAATATTGTTGAATGAGTGATCGCTGATGACTCCCTAAATTTTTTATTCAGCAGTGACCTCTTCTTTGAGCTCCAAATCCACATGCCCAGTGGCCTACTTGGCATTGTCTTGTGATATCTCACAGATATCAAACATAGCGTGTCTCAACCCATAGTCTTCATTTTTTTTCCTTGTTCCTTCTTTACCTTCATCACAGTAAATAAATGGTGCCAGTTACTAGCTGTTCAGCCAGAAGTCTAGGAGTCGTGTTAAATTCCTCTTTCTTTCCCACACCCGCCCACATCCACTTCATGACGATGTCCTGGGAGTACCATCTCCAGGATATACCCCAAACCTTCTCTCTAGCCCCACCGTATGCTCCCGCCCTGCTTAGCCACCATCATCTCTAAAAGGGAATCAGTTGCTTTCCAGCCACTGTCCCTGAATGCACTTTCCCTCCACATAGCACTCAGACTTTTCTTTGAGATATTAAACCTGGTGATGGCATATCCATGCTTAAGTATTTGTATTTGTGTGCTCGGCTCATAACATCCTACACGTTCCAGCATGGTCTTCTTTTCTAGCCTCATCCCATGCTTTTCATCAAATATTCACCCACCACACTGGTTTCCTTCTACTTCCTGGGACCCTCAGCCTTTTACAAATGCCAGTCCCTCTGCCTGAAAGGCTCTGCTCCCTCACCTCCAAGGTCTGGCTCCCTCTGTCCTTGAGGCCCTGGCATAAATGTCACCTTCTTGGTTCACTAAGTTGGTTCATCCCCAACTGCCATTATTCTGTTTCCTTCCTCATGGTCCCACATGGCTCTCTTCTCCCCTAAAGGATAAGGTCCCCAATCACAGTTACCAAGAGTGTTTTATCTACAATATACACCCAGCTCCTGGCATAACTTAGAGTATGTGTTAAATATTTATTGAACCACAAGAAGGAAAAAAGAAAGTCTGGAAGGAGAAAAGGAAGGGAGGGAGGGAAGGAAGGAACGAAGGAAGGAAGGAATGAATGAAGGAAGAAAGGAAGGAAGGGGAGGGAAAAGGGAGAAAGAGAGGAGTTTCATAAGTACTTTCAGACCACATAAGAAATTTGTCTTTCCCCATCCTCCTACAACCCACCAGGCATCCCAAATCCCCTGCCTCAGTATCACCATTCACCATGTTGTCCAAGTTAAACATCTCAGGATCCTTTTCATTTCTTCTTTCACCTCCTGTACCTGGTAGACTATCAAAAGTTATCATCTCTACCTCTAAAAGATATCTCAAATCCCCACCCCCCCACCCCCCATCCCCACTGCTTAGTAACTTGGATATGGCCTTTGTGATGTCTCATCTGGAATACTACATGAGCTTCCTGGCTGGTCCCGACTTCAGACCTGCTCTCCTGCCAACACGCAAATTCTGAAATAGAGGTGTGATGTCACTTCTCTTACAAATTTTCAATGCCCACTCCCCACCATCCTACCACTGACAGAAGAATTCTTTGTCACGGCATTCAGAACTCTTGAGATTCTGGCTATATCCTGTATTTCCTGTCTGATCTCCGGGGTGGGGGGACAGAGATTCTCTCAGTCCCCATTATCGCTGACACCTAGTCACCCCCAATTTTATGCATGCGGCCCACCTTCATGTTACCAAGTCTTCAGTCTAGAATCCAGTGTCAACCCGTTTCCTACTGGCAAGGCCCCAACTCATATCCCAGCCTGGTCATCTTTACATAAATTAAGTAAATGTCATCTTCCCATAAGTTAAGCAAAAGCTAAGCATGTTTACAGAAACTTTAAATCAATTATTGGACTTCTTATATGTCTTTTTTTTTTTTAAAGATTTTATTTATTTATTTGAGAGAGAGAGAATGAGAGAGCGCATGAGAGGGGGGAGGGTCAGAGGGAGAAGCAGACTCCCCGCCGAGCAGGGAGCCCGACGCGGGACTCGATCCAGGGACTCCAGGATCATGACACGAGCCGAAGGCAGTCGCTTAACCAACTGAGCCACCCAGGTGCCCTATTATTTTATTTTTTTAAAGATTTTATTTATTTATTAGAGAGAGAGAGAGAAACAGCATGAGAGGGGAGAGGGTCAGAGGGAGAAGCAGACCCCCCGCCTAGCAGGGAGCCCGACGCGGGACTCGATCCCGGGACTCCAGGATCATGACCTGAGCCGAAGGCAGTCGCTTAACCAACTGAGCCACCGAGG
>NW_027896340.1:0-239 GCF_054177405.1 Leptonychotes weddellii | reverse complement strand
CAGACACTGTTCTAGGCACTAAAGATACAGCAGGGAACCCAAGAGACAAAACTGCCCATCCATGTGGACCTCACATGTACCCCTAGGGATTTGCCATAAATGATATAGTCCCTACTGACTTCTTCCAGAATCATCCAGGATTTCCTGTTTGCACTCCAGCAGCCAGACCCAGTGGTGGTGTGTGCTCTGCTGGGCCCCCCTGGTCCCCATCCACACTCTTTTTCGGGGGGGGGGGGGCG
>NW_027896339.1:0-239 GCF_054177405.1 Leptonychotes weddellii | reverse complement strand
AATATCAGAGGGGTGCTGGGACAGTGGTAGGCACTCCAATATCAGAGGGGTGCTAGGATAGTGGTAGGCACTCACTTAAATATCAGAGGGGTGCTGGGATAGTGGTAGGCACTCAAATATCAGAGAGGTGCTGGGATAGTGGTAGGCACTCACTCAAATATCAGAGGGGTGCTGGGATAGTGGTAGGCACTCCAATATCAGAGGGGTGCTGGGATAGTGGTAGGCACTCCAATATCAGA
>NW_027896338.1:0-239 GCF_054177405.1 Leptonychotes weddellii | reverse complement strand
TTGATACATATGAATAACACAAAATTATATAATCCTAGGACAAAAAGCTATCCTACCTGTTGTTTGGCTCAAACAACTCATTTTATAAGTGAGAAAAAAAAGGCCCTAAGACTTGAATTGCAAAGTTTTCTAAGGTGACTCAGTTTGCCAACAACAGAGTATCTGTTCTGGGCTTGTGTTGTTCATACCACTTACAGAACGGTGTACCCTGTTTTAGACGCCACACTGAAAAGAGAAGT
>NW_027896337.1:0-239 GCF_054177405.1 Leptonychotes weddellii | reverse complement strand
TGAAAGAAACATTCCTGAATGTAAATATCTTCAATCACGAATCTAGAATTGACCCAAGCATTCTGTGGCATTCTTTTCCCCAAGCAAGCACTACCAATTCACAGATACAGAAACATGTCGTTTTTATGTGTAATACAATTTTTTAATGAATGTGATCATTTATATTAGTATATATCAGAAACCGCAAATACAAAAACAGTTGCATCCATATAGTTAAAATCCTGTCTGCAGCTCCCTCC
>NW_027896336.1:0-239 GCF_054177405.1 Leptonychotes weddellii | reverse complement strand
CAAAGTTTTTTATTTTAATAATAAAACGTTTTATTCTAGATTGTCTGGTTTTTTTTCTTTAATACTCATCCTTACTGGACTGAATTCTAATTTTTTCCTCATATTTAAACAAAAGACCATTTCTACCTTTTAAGTTTCTGAAGGTCAAGGGCCAGCTCTTTTGAATAGGACCTAGCTTGGTGATGTAAGCAACCAGTAGTTGTGCTCAGAAAATCAGCTGAGACAGCTACATCCCAAGA
>NW_027896335.1:0-239 GCF_054177405.1 Leptonychotes weddellii | reverse complement strand
AGCTTGGCCAAAAAAATACATGAAAGGATAGCTGGCTTATTATACTTCCTTTATGTCAATCATGCTGTTTTATGTAGACTTCATTTAATTCTGATGTCTACTCTATGAAATAAGCACAGTTATTACCCCCATTTTGCAGAAATGGATCCTGGTAGTCTGAGTAACTATGAGATATTATAGTAAAAAAAAACATGACAAAAAATTACTTTGATCCTGTTGTTCAGCCTGCAGTGTAATCT
>NW_027896334.1:0-239 GCF_054177405.1 Leptonychotes weddellii | reverse complement strand
TGGGTGATGGGCAAAGGAGTTTCCATAATGTCAACTAAGTGTATTATTCTACTACATGCTGGGACCTGCTCCCCATGCCTCAAGGGACCACCATTTAGTCCTACATCTCCCTGAGGGGAGCGCTAGACTATCACTCACATTTTGCAGGTGGGGAGCATACAGGTGGGGAACATACAGGTGAGGGAGCATACTAGTGGGGAGCATACAGGGAGCATACAGGTGGGGAGCATACAAGTGGG
>NW_027896333.1:0-239 GCF_054177405.1 Leptonychotes weddellii | reverse complement strand
TTTTTTTTTTTAAAGATTTATTTATTTATTTGAGAGAGCGAGAATGAGAGAGAGAGAGCACATGAGAGGGGGGAGGGCCAGAGGGAGAAGCAGGCTCCTTGCTGAGCAGGGAGCCCGATGCGGGACTCGATCCAGGGACTCCAGGATCATGACCTGAGCCGAAGGCAGTCGCTTAACCAACTGAGCCACCCAGGCGCCCCAAAACTTACTTTCAATAAGTTCCAAATACTGGTTACCAC
>NW_027896332.1:0-239 GCF_054177405.1 Leptonychotes weddellii | reverse complement strand
TTGATACATATGAATAACACAAAATTATATAATCCTAGGGCAAAAAGCTATCCTACCTGTTGTTTGGCTCAAACAACTCATTTTATAAGTGAGAAAAAAAAGGCCCTAAGACTTGAATTGCAAAGTTTTCTAAGGTGACTCAGTTTGCCAACAACAGAGTATCTGTTCTGGGCTTGTGTTGTTCATACCACTTACAGAACGGTGTACCCTGTTTTAGACGCCACACTGAAAAGAGAAGT
>NW_027896331.1:0-239 GCF_054177405.1 Leptonychotes weddellii | reverse complement strand
GCTCAGGGTGTGAAGTATATTTGCATTACTATGCAACCATCACCACCCATCTCCAGAACCCTGTCCCCATTAAACACCGATGCTCCATTCTTCCCACGCCCTGCCCCGGACAGCCCCCCTTTGACTTCCTGTCTCTGCAAATCTGACTGCTCCAGGTGTGTCATAGAAGGGGACTCCTCCAGCATTTGTCCTTTGTGACTGGCTTCCTGCACTCTCAGAACCTCTCAGAACCCCGTGGG
>NW_027896330.1:0-1546 GCF_054177405.1 Leptonychotes weddellii | reverse complement strand
GCTTTTATTTCTTTTTGTTGTCTGATTGCTGTGGCTAGGACTTCTAGTACTATGTTGAATAGCAGTGGTGAGAGTGGACATCCCTGCCGTGTTCCTGACCTTAGGGGGAAAGCTCTCAGTTTTTCCCCATTGAGAATGATATTCGCTGTGGGTTTTTCATAGATGGCTTTTATGATATTGAGGTGTGTACCTTCTATCCCTAGACTCTGAAGAGTTTTGATCAAGAAAGGAGGCTGTATTTTGTCAAATGCTTTTTCCTGCATCTATTGAGAGGATCATATGGTTCTTGTTCTTTCTTTTATTAATGTATTGTATCAGATTGATTGATTTGAGGATGTTGAACCAAACTTGCAGCCCAGGAATAAATCCCACTTGGTTGTGGTGAATAATCCTTTTAATGTACTGTTGGATCCTATTGGCTAGTATTTTGGTGAGAATTTTTGCATCCATGTTCATCAGGGATATTGATCTATAATTCTCCTTTTTGATGGGATCTTTGTGTGGTTTTGGGATCAAGGTAATGCTGGCCTCATAAAATGAGTTTGGAAATTTTCCTTCCATTTCTATTTTTTGGAACAGTTTCAGAATAGGTATTAATTCTTCGTGAAATGTTTGCTAGAATTCCCCTGGGAAGCCATCTGACCCTGGGCTCTTGTTTTTTTGGAAGATTTTTGATGACTGCTTCAATTTCCTTAGTGGTTATGGGTCTGTTCAGGTTTTCTATTTCTTCCTGGTTCAGTTTTGGTAGTGGATACATCTCTAGGAATGCATCCATTTCTTCCAGATTATCTAATTTGCTGGCATAGAGTTGCTCATAATATGTTCTCATAACTGTTTGTATTTCTTTGGTGTTGGTTGTGATCTCTCCTCTTTCATTCATGATTTTATTTATTTGGATTGGTTTTCTTTTCTTTTTGATAAGTCTGGCCAGGGGTTTATCAATCTTATTAATTCTTTCAGAACCAGCTCCTACTTTTGTTGATCCATTTTACTGTTCTTTTGGTTTCTATTTCATTGATTTCTGCTCTGATCTTTATTATTTCTCTTCTCCTGCTGGGTTTAGGCTTTATTTCTGTTCTTTCTCCCACTCCTTTAGGTGTCAGGTTAGGTTGTGTATTTGAGACCTTTCTCATTTCTTGAGAAAAGCTTGTATTGCTATATACTTTCCTCTTAGGACCACCTTTGCTGCATCCCAAAGATTTTGAACAGTTGTGTTTTCATTTTCATTGGTTTCCATGAATTTTTTAAATTCTTCTTTAATTTCCTGGTTGACCCATTCGTTCTTTAGTAGGATGCTCTTTAGCCTCCATGTATTTTAGTTCTTTCCAAATTTCCTCTTGTGATTGAGTTCTAGGTTCAAAGCATTGTGGTCTGAAAATAGGCAGGGAATGATCCCATCTTTTGGTACTGGTTGAGACCTGATTTGTGACCTAGGATGGGATCTATTCTGGAGAATGTTCCATGGGCACTAGAGAAGAATGTGTATCCTGTTGCCTTGGGATGGAATGTTCTGAATATGTCTGTGAAGTCCATTTGGTCCAGTGTG
>NW_027896329.1:0-239 GCF_054177405.1 Leptonychotes weddellii | reverse complement strand
TGAGTATCCTCATGTCACTCTTACAGGCTCTAGATGTTACAAAGCACAGCTGGACTCAAATTATGGTTTGTCTCAGTTCCGCACAATGTCCTTAGTCATAATAGTTTGCTTCTGAATAATTGTGATTTTCCCTGATTTTTGAAACCAAATGAATCATTTTGGGGAAGTTTTCATTTTACTTACTTGTATGGATTTTTCCCTCTACTTCACCTGATAGTCACCTGGAGACTCCCATGCTG
>NW_027896328.1:0-239 GCF_054177405.1 Leptonychotes weddellii | reverse complement strand
AACCCCGAGATCAAGAGTTGCATGCTCCACTGACTATCCCAGCCAGTTGCCCCACAAAAGTTTTAATTTTGATGAGGTCCAATTTATCACATTTTTTCCTTTTATGGATCATGCTTTTGGTGTCACATATGGAAGAAAGTTTTTCACCTACTCTAGGTTCTGAATGTTTTCTCCTATGCTTTTTCCTAAAAGTTTTGTAGTTTTATGTTTTATATTTAAGTCTGTGATTAAGTTTAAGT
>NW_027896327.1:0-239 GCF_054177405.1 Leptonychotes weddellii | reverse complement strand
ACTGGGTGTTGTGCACGAACAATGAATCATGGAACACTTCATCTAGAACTAATGATGTAATGTATGGGGATTAACATAAGAATAAAAAAAAATAAAAAAAAAAAAAAAGAAGGGAGGGCTGGTAACCCAGGAGGAGGAGTGGTACCCAGGGCCTTGTCTTGGGGAGACACAGGCAAGGTCACCCTCACAGTAGGTCCTACAAGAAAAGCAAAGATGAAGAGAGGAGTGGGCAAGGTCAA
>NW_027896326.1:0-239 GCF_054177405.1 Leptonychotes weddellii | reverse complement strand
TCTTTCAGAACCTTGCTACCTGTTCCATGAGGGGATAGAGACTGTTTTCTGTTCTCTTGAAACTGGGTGGGCCTTGGGCACTACGGTGATCAGTAAGATGTGTCAGAGTGTTGCTGGGTGACTTCTGAGGCTAGGTCATACAGGCAAAAATGCTTCTGCCTTGCTCTCTCTCGGGTCACTTGCCCTGGGAACCCAGCCACTATGTTTAGAGGACAACCAAGCCACACAGAGAAGCCACA
>NW_027896325.1:0-239 GCF_054177405.1 Leptonychotes weddellii | reverse complement strand
TCTCTGTGTGTGTGTGTGTGGGTATGCATATGCAACTGCGTGCACGTGTGTGTCTGTCTGTGTGTGTGTGTGTCGGTATGCATATGCAACAGTGTGTGTGTGTGTTTCGGTATGCATATGCAACAGCGCGTGCGTGTGTCTGTGTGTGTGTTTCGGTATGCATATGCAACAGCATCTGTGTGTGTGTGTGTGTGTGTGTGTTTCGGTATGCATATGCAACAGCGTCTGTGTGTGTGTGT
>NW_027896324.1:0-239 GCF_054177405.1 Leptonychotes weddellii | reverse complement strand
AGAAGGAAGAGGAAATTGCTAATTGCCTTTTAGCAAATACTCCACATGCAATGATCCCAGAGACCAGAAATACTTGTCTAATAACCTGCCCTGAAACAGGAAACAAAATACATTTATTGGATCATTGTTTAGTTTAGAATTGACCCTCTAGCACCTGAAATAAATATCGCCCATAAATTAAAGTTGTAATGTTATTTTACATAATGGCTCGTTTTGATCAATCTTCCACTTTTGCTGTG
>NW_027896323.1:0-239 GCF_054177405.1 Leptonychotes weddellii | reverse complement strand
AGCTTGGCCAAAAAAATACATGAAAGGATAGCTGGCTTACTATACTTCCTTTATGTCAATCATGCTGTTTTATGTAGACTTCATTTAATTCTGATGTCTACTCTATGAAATAAGCACAGTTATTACCCCCATTTTGCAGAAATGGATCCTGGTAGTCTGAGTAACTATGAGATATTATAGTAAAAAAAAACATGACAAAAAATTACTTTGATCCTGTTGTTCAGCCTGCAGTGTAATCT
>NW_027896322.1:0-239 GCF_054177405.1 Leptonychotes weddellii | reverse complement strand
TCTATCAGCCACATGCTAACACAGAAGAAAACTCCAAGTTTGGGGAGGGGGCAGATATTTCAGAAGGGACAAATATCTTTGAATTTGACCCTAAGTTCCTAGTCTTTCTCATTTCTATAGCTAAGAAAAACAACACGAGGTTTAGGGTTGATTAACAACAACAACAAAAACAAAAATACTTGGGTTGTTCTATTTTCCATAGATGGACTTTGTTTTAACTCAGATTCCTGCTGTGCCAC
>NW_027896321.1:0-239 GCF_054177405.1 Leptonychotes weddellii | reverse complement strand
ACCATCTAAAAGATAATCTTAAAAGACTTGGTTGAGGGGCGCCTGGGTGGCTCAGTTGGTTAAG
The DNA here is from genome assembly GCF_054177405.1 of Leptonychotes weddellii. NCBI lineage: Eukaryota > Metazoa > Chordata > Mammalia > Carnivora > Phocidae > Leptonychotes > Leptonychotes weddellii. The sequence goes on along the minus strand of NW_027896321.1, from coordinate 175 downwards.
CATCTGCCTTCAGCTCAGGTCACAGTCTCGGGGTCCTGGGATCGAGCCCCGCATCGGGCTCCCTGCTCGGCGGGAAGCCTGCTTCTCTCTCTCCCTCTGCCTGCCGCTCTGCCTACTTGTGCTCTCTCTCTCTCTCTGTGTCAAATAAATAAATCTTAAAAAAAAAAAAAAAAAA
>NW_027896320.1:0-239 GCF_054177405.1 Leptonychotes weddellii | reverse complement strand
CAGGGTGTGAAGTATATTTGCATTACTGTGCAACCATCACCACCACCCATCTCCAGAACCCTGTCCCCATTAAACACCGATGCTCCATTCTTCCCACGCCCTGCCCCGGACAGCCCCCCTTTGACTTCCTGTCTCTGCAAATCTGACTGCTCCAGGTGTGTCATAGAAGGGGACTCCTCCAGCATTTGTCCTTTGTGACTGGCTTCCTGCACTCTCAGAACCTCTCAGAACCCCGTGGG
>NW_027896319.1:0-239 GCF_054177405.1 Leptonychotes weddellii | reverse complement strand
CCAAGGGGGCGACACTGTGATGCCCCGAAGCCAGCTCAGGTGCCACCACACACACAGAAGTCTGGGATAGTGAGTGGCTTGGAGCCTGGTGACTGGCTGGCATGCTCCACCCTGGTCTGGAGCCTCATGTGTCCTCAGTGATGGGGATGTCACATTGACGTGCCTGAGGCCAGGTCAGGTTCACTCACAGCCTCTGCCCCGGGCTGGTGTCCTTCCCTTCCTAAGAAAGGCATGGACAT
>NW_027896318.1:0-239 GCF_054177405.1 Leptonychotes weddellii | reverse complement strand
CCGAGTCCGTTCTTCCCTCTGCTGGGCGCTGTTTCTTTGCCTCTTGGCCCGCATCTGTCTCTTCATCCTGTTCCAGTCCTTCAGAGCACCTCCCTGTTCACAAATCCCCCTTCCTTTGTTACTGCATTTGGGACCTCTTTAGGTGTCCACCTTGTGGCTTTGTATTCCAACAACCTGCCCAAGCGCAGCCAGGATGCAGCAGGTGTTCTGGGAGCTCAGGAGAGAAGAATGTGAGTACA
>NW_027896317.1:0-239 GCF_054177405.1 Leptonychotes weddellii | reverse complement strand
GGGGGGGGGTCCCCCCCACACTGCTTGTCCAGCGGCCACACACGTCCGCGCTCTGTGGCCAGTGGAGGGTCGTGGCTGGCGCACTGTGGGGCTGCAGCAGGAAGGACATGCCCGGAGCAGAGGGGAGCGGGTGTCCAGGGGGAGCGCTGCAGGGGAGGCGGCCTGCTGTCCCCCCGGGGAGGAGCTCAGGGGCAGGGGTGGCCCCTCCACCGGGCCTGCCGCTTGTCACCACTAGGGGT
>NW_027896316.1:0-239 GCF_054177405.1 Leptonychotes weddellii | reverse complement strand
GTTTCATTCCTTCATTTATTCTAGAAACTCCTGTAAAATTGGTGATATCTTTGCTATTTTTAAAATAGACTGGGCTCAGAAAGTTTGTTGTGCTGGGTTCACGTCTCATAGTTAATGAGTGGCAGAACAAGCATTGCAATCTGGAGTTTTTGACTAGTGCCTTTCCACTAGAATGCTCCAGGAAACATACACAAAGCTTTCTCATAGCCAAGATTGGCCCTTGAATGTGAGCTTATTTA
>NW_027896315.1:0-239 GCF_054177405.1 Leptonychotes weddellii | reverse complement strand
TTAGACCCCTGTCTCATTGATTCAGCATTTTCATTTCTTTCTCTCTCTTCCAGAGGCAACAGCAGGAACCTCAGGCACTAGGAATGTGGCCTGGTGCAGACTAATGGGCCTGTGTCCACTCTCCTCACCTAGGAGCTCTTCTCCCAGGCTCTGGGGGTCTGGCCCCACCCAGGGGGAGGGAGCAGGAGATACCACCCCACCTGGCAAAAGGGTCTCTGGGAACACCGTCACAGGGCAAG
>NW_027896314.1:0-239 GCF_054177405.1 Leptonychotes weddellii | reverse complement strand
TTGGGTGTTGTCTCCCATCGGATACTAAACCAGCATTTCTGGGTAATAGGCCCATTGATGTACTTCCTTTGATGTAAAATGTGTCCAATGGCTGGGGATGATGTTGTGCAGGATACCACGTGATAGATAAGGCAATTTGTATGTCCAAGAATTGCCCTGGCAGAAGTGCTGAAGAGAAGACAAATCCGTAAACAGAGAGTTTCTTTTTTTTTTTTTTTTTTTGTGGTTACTTATTTTTT
>NW_027896313.1:0-239 GCF_054177405.1 Leptonychotes weddellii | reverse complement strand
TCTCCACGGAGATGCGGGGCCTCCTCCGTGTGCTTGGGCGCTTTCCTTGTTGCCCAGCAGGGTGTGCACTCCAGAGAGGGGCACGTGCGCCTTGACCTCGCTGACAGCAGACAGCCTTGTCTGCAGGAGCCTCTGCTTGGGGTTTTTGTGCTGTTTTACATGTTTATAGCAACTCTTCCTCGTCAGCAGCTAAGAGGATCCTCGCAGACTTCTTCCCATAATTAACACTGAGCCGTCTG
>NW_027896312.1:0-239 GCF_054177405.1 Leptonychotes weddellii | reverse complement strand
GTATGGCCAGTTTTAGCACAATTTATTTGTGGGAAGATGGCAAATCACTTTCTTTGCATTTACACCTGCAATAATACTTCACATTTGCTTTGATATACTTCCATTTGATATCATATCATTTGCATCGATGATATGGGATTTTCTTGAATTTCATGAAAGACCTCACTCCCATGAATGGCTCATACCCCATATACACTGTCTCATAATTGAGAAAAGATGGTAAATATCTCAGAATAGGA
>NW_027896311.1:0-239 GCF_054177405.1 Leptonychotes weddellii | reverse complement strand
TGTTTCTTTAGGCGCCATCTCGGTGAGGTCCTCAGACCCATACGACCCGGCTGACAGCAAGTCACAACTGCACCGAGTGCAGACAACCCGGCTTAGGTGGAGTTCAGAAGAAAACCACATGCCATGCAGCTGACAGAAGACGACGCGGGACGGCAGATTCCGACCTGGGGAGCAGGGGCGACCTGCGGCTGAGCCGGAGCGGAGCCGGGCGAGCGGCCAGCAGAGGTGGCCTCCTCCTG
>NW_027896310.1:0-239 GCF_054177405.1 Leptonychotes weddellii | reverse complement strand
TGTTTCTTTAGGCGCCATCTCGGTGAGGTCCTCAGACCCATACGACCCGGCTGACAGCAAGTCACAACTGCACCGAGTGCAGACAACCCGGCTTAGGTGGAGTTCAGAAGAAAACCACATGCCATGCAGCTGACAGAAGACGACGCGGGACGGCAGATTCCGACCTGGGGAGCAGGGGCGACCTGCGGCTGAGCCGGAGGGGAGCCGGGCGAGCGGCCAGCAGAGGTGGCCTCCTCCTG
>NW_027896309.1:0-1546 GCF_054177405.1 Leptonychotes weddellii | reverse complement strand
TTTTTTTATTAATTGGCTTATATAATTGGCTTCTCCCATGTTAGGGGCATAGATATTTATAATTGTTAGCTCTTCTTTTTGGATAGACCTTTTAAGTATGATATAGTGTCCGTCCTCATCTCTTATTATGGTCTTTGGTTTAAAATCTAATTTTTCTGATATAAGGATTGTCACCCCAGCTTTCTTTTGATGTCCATTAGCATGGTAAATGGATTTCCACCCCCTCACTTTCAATCTGGGGGTGTCTTTGGGTCTAAAATGAGTCTCTTGCAGGCAGCATATGGATGGGTCTTGTTTTTTTATCCAATCTGATAGCCTGTGCCTTTTGATTGGGGCATTTAGCCCATTTACATTCCAGGTAACTATTGAAAGATATGAATTTAGTGCCATTGTATTGCCTGGAAGATGACTGTTACTGTATATTGTCTGTGTTCCTTTCTGATCTATGTTACTTTTAGGCTCTCTCTTTGCTTAGAGGATCTCTTTCAATATTTCTTGTAGGGCTGGTTTGGTGTTTTCAAATTCCTTTAGTTTTTGTTTATCCTGGAAGCTTTTTATCTCTCCTTCTATTTTCAATGAGAGCCTAGCTGGATATAGTATTCTTGGATGCATATTTTTCTCATTTAGTGCTCTGAATATATCCTGCCAGTCCTTTCTGGCCTGCCAGGGCTCTGTGGATAGGTCTGCTGCCAATCTAATGTTTCTACCATTGTACGTTACAGATCTCTTCTCCCAAGTGGCTTTCAGAATTTTCTCTTTGTCTCTGAGACTTGTAAGTTTTCCTATTGGATGTCGGGGTGTTGACCTATTTTTACTGATTTTGAGGGGTTTTTCTGTGCCTCCTGGATTTTGATTCCTGTTTCCTTCCCCAAATTAGGGAAGTTCTCTGCTATAATTTGCTCCAATATACCTTCTGCCCCTCTCTCTCTTTCTTCTTCTTCTGGGATCCCAATTATTCTATTATTTCATCTTATAGTATCACTTGTCTCTCGAATTCTGCCTTCGTGATCCAGTAGTTGTTTATCTCTCTTTTTCTCAGCTTCTTTATTCTCCATCATTTGGTCTTCTGTATCACTAATTCTCTCTTCTGCCTCATTTATCCTAGCAGTTAGAGCCTTCATTTTTGATTGCACCTCATTAATAGCCTTTTTTATTTCAACTTGGCTAGATTTTAGTTCTTTTATTTCTCCAGAAGGGGTTTCTCTAGTATCTTCTATGCTTTCTTCAAGTCCAGCTAGTATCTTTATAATCGTCATTCTGAACTCTAGTTCCAACATCTTACTAATGTCCGTATTGAGTAGGTCCCTGACAGTTGGTACTGCCTGTTGTTCTTTTTTTTGAGGTGAGTTTTTCCATCTTGTCATTTTGTCCAGAGGAGAATAGATGAATGAGAGAACAAAATGCTAACAGGATAACAACGACCCCAGAAAAAGATACACTAAACAAATCAGAAGAGACTCGAAACTGGGGCGGGGGGGGGAAGAAAGGGAAAGAAAAAAAAAAAAGAATATGATCAAATATGATCAGGCTGGTGAATAGATCAGTG
>NW_027896308.1:0-239 GCF_054177405.1 Leptonychotes weddellii | reverse complement strand
GAGAGTTGTTGCTCTTCTTTTCTTCGATCTCCTGTTGAGCTTGTAGGTGTTCAGAATGGTTTGATCCCTATCCAGCTGAATTCCTGAGAGGAGACGAAATCCAGGTCTCCTACTCCTCCGCCATCTTGCTCCGCCCCCCAAGTCCCATTGGGTCTTATGCTGGTTCCTGATCCAATCCTCATCAAGGAGAACAAGATTGCTCTGATTGGCTTAGATCAAACACTCGGAGATGAATAGAT
>NW_027896307.1:0-239 GCF_054177405.1 Leptonychotes weddellii | reverse complement strand
TTTTTTTTTTTAAGATTTTATTTATTTATTTGAGAGAGAGAGAATGAGAGAGAGAGCACATGAGAGGGGGGAGGGTCAGAGGGAGAAGCAGACTCCCTGCCGAGCAGGGAGCCCGATGTGGGACTCGATCCAGGGACTCCAGGATCATGACCTGAGCCGAAGGTAGTCGCTTAACCAACTGAGCCACACAGGTGCCCCAAGGTTCTTGTAGACTTAACACTAATGAAATTTTTTTTTTT
>NW_027896306.1:0-239 GCF_054177405.1 Leptonychotes weddellii | reverse complement strand
GTGTAGATTGCTTTGAGCACTATAGACATTTTAACAATGTTTGTTCTTCTAATCCATGCGCATACAATGTTTTTCCATTTCTTTGTGTCATCTTCAATTTTTTTCATAAGTGTTCTATAGTTTTCAGAGTACGGATGTTTTACCTCTTCAGTTAGGTTTATTCCTGGGTATTTAAGGTTTTTGGTGCAATTGTAATTGATATCAATTCCTTGATTTCTCTTTCTGCTGCTTAATTGGAA
>NW_027896305.1:0-239 GCF_054177405.1 Leptonychotes weddellii | reverse complement strand
CCTAGCTACTCAGTAGAAACTTCATGGATTAAGAAAAGTGGGGGTGCCTGGGTGGCTCAGTTGGTTAAGCGACTGCCTTCGGCTCAGGTCATGATCCTGGAGTCCCGGGATCGAGTCCCGCATCGGGCTCCCTGCTCGGCAGGGAGTCTGCTTCTCCCTCTGACCCTCCTCCCTCTCATGCTCTCTGTCTCTCATTCTCTCTCTCTCAAATAAATAAATAAAATCTTAAAAAAAAAAAA
>NW_027896304.1:0-239 GCF_054177405.1 Leptonychotes weddellii | reverse complement strand
TAAGATATGGAATTGAGTTTTAATGTAACTTACCTCAATATGACAGATATGGCATGTGGTAAAGGGTAAAATTGAGGACATTTCTCAAAGGAGCTGTTCAAAATCCATAACTTGCCAGATAAGTCACCAAAATGATACTATAGTTGCTCCTAAAAAAATCGCTCAGATAAAGATTAGGAGTACAGATAGATCCGGAACCCTTAAAACAGAGATTCTCCGTAGAGGTTGGGTTTTTTTTT
>NW_027896303.1:0-239 GCF_054177405.1 Leptonychotes weddellii | reverse complement strand
ATACATTATATTTCCCTTTCCACTTGTTTGAAATTGATACGGATTTTGAAAAAAATTGCAGATGAAGTCATGTACATATATTTATATCTAACTTTAAACATATATATTTTTCTGAATATTATCCATTTCAACCAAACCTACAATGAAAATTCTTGATTTTTATTTACATAATGTGGGTTAATAAACACAGGATAGTTTCATAGATACACATTGATGAGTCAAAAAAAAAAAACACGTAA
>NW_027896302.1:0-239 GCF_054177405.1 Leptonychotes weddellii | reverse complement strand
CAGTTCCATCCACGTCGTTGCAAATGGCAAGATCTCATTCCTTTTGATGGCTGCATAATATTCCATTGTATATATATACCACATCTTCTTTATCCAGTCATCTGTCGATGGACATCTTGGCTCTTTCCACAGTTTGGCTATTGTGCCTTACCTACTTTTTTAACTTCACATTTTAAACTTATGTTTGCTCTGCATTTTAAGGCATCATTTTAAAATTAGACTTTAAATTTTTTTACCTT
>NW_027896301.1:0-239 GCF_054177405.1 Leptonychotes weddellii | reverse complement strand
ACCACTTGACCCAACTGACTGGGGTCCGCTCTGGGGCCATCGTAGGGGTCTGCGATTTTATGACGGCGTTTTTGCCCTTTCAGGGCCCACAGGTGGAGGAAGGCGTTAGCTGGCCGCGATGGAAGGAGGCAGCTCAGGTGGAAGGAGGGTGCGGTCCGGCCCAAAGGTGGCACTGGGATGACCGTTGTTCCTGGTGAGGTCGCCTGCCCCGTCACAGGTGTGACCCTGAGGTCCAGCTC
>NW_027896300.1:0-239 GCF_054177405.1 Leptonychotes weddellii | reverse complement strand
GGAGGCTTTGATTGTCTTGGGTGTCAGCTCAACATTCCACAGATGGGGTAGTTTTTATATCCTATAATACCAAGCATACTAAATGGCCAATTTGGAGTCAGTCGTGCATTTACTATGTCTTGAATATTTTAAATTACTTCTATTCCCATGTTGTTTTTGGTAGAATTGTTTCCTAAAGAAAACCACTCCTAGATCTTGGCTCTTCCGGTCAGAATTCTTGTGCACTCTGTAACATCTTG
>NW_027896299.1:0-239 GCF_054177405.1 Leptonychotes weddellii | reverse complement strand
AAACACAGGAGATGATGGAACTGAGATGGGGAGGTGACAAAATCTGTTGGATGTCTCTCTGCCTTCCTCCTCCATCACATCATCTGGACACCAAGGTTAATGACAAATCCTAATTACTTTTTGGGGCCCATCTGTTTAGGGAAAATGACCTCAAATGGAAGCCACCCAGTTGCCTATCCCTTCGCACAGGCAGGATATGTGAGCTAACGCCTTTGAGAGGCTCTGGACAGAAAGAAATA
>NW_027896298.1:0-1546 GCF_054177405.1 Leptonychotes weddellii | reverse complement strand
TTCTCCCATTCTGTCAGTTCTCTTTTGGTTTTGTTGACTGTTTCTTTTGCTGTGCAAAATTTGATTTTTATCTCAATGAAGGCCCAATAGTTCATTTTTGCCCTTGCTTCCCTTGCCTTTGGCGATGTTTCTAGGAAGAAGTTGCTGCGGCTGAGGTCGAAGAGGTTGCTGCCTGTGTTCTCCTCTAGAATTTTGATGGATTCCTGTCTCACACTGAGGTCCTTCATCCATTTGGAGTCTATTTTTGTGTGTGGTGTAAGGAAATGGTCCAGTTTCATTCTTCATGTGGCTGTCCAATTTTCCCAGCACCATTTGTTGAAGAGACTGTCTTTTTTCCACTGGACATTCGAAGAGTAGTTGAGCATAGAGTTGAAGGTCCATTTCTGGGCTCTCTATTCTGTTCCATTGATCTATGTGTCTGTTTTTGTGCCAGTACCATACTGTTTTGATGATGACAGCTTTGTAATAGGGCTGGAAGTCTGGAAATGTGATGCCGCCAGCTTTGCTTTTCTTTTTCAACATTCCTCTGGCTATTCAGGGTCTTTTCTGGTTCCATACAAATTTTAGGATTATTTGTTCCATTTCTTTGAAAAAAGTGGAGGGTACTTTGATGGGGATTGCATTGAATGTGTAGATTGCTCGAGGTAGCATTGACATCTTCATAATATTTGTTCTTTGAATCCATGAACATGGAACGTTTTTCCATTTCTTTGTGTCTTCCTCTATTTCTTCCATGAGTATTTTATAGTTTTCTGAGTACAGATCCTTTGCCTCTTTGGTTAAATTTATTCCTAGCTATCTTATGGTTTTGGATGCAATTGTAAATGGGATCAACTCCTTAATTTCTCTTTCTTCTGTCTTGTTGTTGGTGTATAAGAATGCCACTGATTTCTGTGCATTGATTTTGTATCGTGCCACTTTACTGAAATCCTGTATGAGTTCTAGCAGTTTTGGGATGGACTCTTTTGGATTTTCCACATAAAGTATCATATCATCTGCAAAGAGTGAGGGTTTGACTTCCTCTTTGCCGATTTGGATGCCTTTGATTTCTTTTTGTTGTCAATTGCTGTGGCTAGGACTTCTAATACTATGTTGAATAGCAGTGGTTATAGTAGACATCCCTGCCGCATTCCTGACCTTAGGGGGAAAGCTCTCAGTTTTTCCCCATTGAGAATGATATTGGCTGTGGGTTTTTCATAGATGGCTTTTATGATATTGAGGTATGTACCCTCTATCCCTATACTCTGAAGAGTATTGATCAAGAAAGGATGCTGTACTTTGTCAAATGCTTTTTCTGCATCTATTGAGAGGATCATATGATTCTTGTTCTTTCTTTTGTTCATGTATTGTATCACGTTGTTTGATTTGTGGATGTTGAACCAACCTTGCAGCCCAGGGATAAATCCCACTTGGTCATGGTGAATAATCCTTTTAATGTACTGTTGGATCCTATTGGCTAGTATTTTGGTGAGAATTTTTGCATCCATGTTCATCAGGGATATTGGTCTGTAATTCTCCTTTTTGATGGGGTCTTTGTCTGGTTTGG
>NW_027896297.1:0-239 GCF_054177405.1 Leptonychotes weddellii | reverse complement strand
CATACACAAGAATAAATTGAAATGGATTAATTGCTTGAGTGTCTGCCTTCAGCTTAGATCATGATGATCTCAGGGTCCTGGGATTGAGCCCTGCTTTGGGCTCCCTGCTCAGCAGGGAGTCTGCTTCTCCCTCTCCCTCTGCCCCTCCACCTGCTTGTGTTCTCTCTCTCTCTTTCTCAAATAAATAAATAAAATCTTTAAAAAAAAAAAAAAAAAGGTGAGATAGACATAAAGGCAGT
>NW_027896296.1:0-239 GCF_054177405.1 Leptonychotes weddellii | reverse complement strand
GTATCAGAATGCCACAAACTAGGGGGCTTTAACAGCAAACATACATTTCTCACCATTCTGGAGGCTGGGGAGTCCAAGATCAAGGTGCAGGAAGATTCAATGTCTGTCAAGAGCCCACTTCCTGGTTCATAGATGGAAAGGTGTCTTCTTACTGTGTCCTTGCATGGTGGAAGGGGCAAGGGAGCTCTCTGGGGTCTCTTATGAGGGTACTCATTCCATTCTTGAGGGCCCCACCCTCA
>NW_027896295.1:0-239 GCF_054177405.1 Leptonychotes weddellii | reverse complement strand
TCAGATGTGTTCTTGGTCTTGTCCATCAGCCATTCCTCATTGAATAGCTTGCTGGTGTCCTTCTTGTTGAGATTCAGGTATTGCACCTGACTAAGGGAGAACCCCACCAGCAGGGAGATGGTCTCTGTGACAGCAGTGAACTGATTGAAGTCTTGGCAAGTGATCTGGGTGCCCTTATAGATGCAAAATCAATGCAAAAAGCAATGAAAAAGACAAGATGACTTCCTTGAAAATTAGAG
>NW_027896294.1:0-239 GCF_054177405.1 Leptonychotes weddellii | reverse complement strand
AGAGCAACAGAAGATCATTCACAACCAGCAGCAGGAAGCAGGAAGATAGGACTGCTTCATTCTTTACAAGAGCAGAAGCAGAAAGTGGAGCAGCTCCAATACCGGCAGGAGCAGATGAATATTGAACACGCTCAGCTCCTTTCAGCGAAAGACGAGGAGATTCAGCATTTGCAGGACACGATAGAACAAATGAAAGCCCAGTTGCCTGACAAAAGCCAGCACATTCCAACAGAAGACTG
>NW_027896293.1:0-239 GCF_054177405.1 Leptonychotes weddellii | reverse complement strand
TCAAAGGATGGGTAAAGAAAATACCATGAAAACACTAATGAAAAGAAAGCTGAATCACTATATTAATAGAAAAATAGGTTACAAACAAGGAATATTAGCAAAGAAAAGCACGCCTGGCTGGCTCAGTCAGTTAAGCAACTGACTCTTAGTTTCAGCTCAGGTCGTGATCTCAGGGTTGTGAGATGGAGCCCCACATTGGGCTCTGACTCAGCATGAAATCTGCTTGAGATTCTCTCTCC
>NW_027896292.1:0-239 GCF_054177405.1 Leptonychotes weddellii | reverse complement strand
CTAGTATCCAAAATCTATAAAGAACTCATCAAACTCAACATCCAATATTATTTTTACTAGTAGTGGTGAGAGTGGACATCTTTGTCTTGTTCCTGATCTTAGAGGGAATGCTCTCAGTTTTTCACCATTGAGACTGATGTTAGCTGTGGATTTTTCATATGTGACCTTTATTATATTGAGGTATGTTCCCTTTAACCCCACTTGGTTGTGAGTTTTTATCATAAATGGATGTTGAGTCT
>NW_027896291.1:0-239 GCF_054177405.1 Leptonychotes weddellii | reverse complement strand
CCCTGTTTATTGACATTCGATCCATACTTTAAGGTCCAGCTCAAATTCCTCTTCCTCTAAGCAGTTTGCCCTGACAACTCTGGCCTAGGATTATCTTTTGCTCCTTATAAACCTAAATTGTGGGGACTGTATACTGTCTTGAAGGGTTCTCCATGCAGAACCTGTGGACTCCTCGAGATTTCTCCCACTTTCCATTTGGTCATAACCTGCACCACACCTCCATACAGAGCGAGAATTCA
>NW_027896290.1:0-239 GCF_054177405.1 Leptonychotes weddellii | reverse complement strand
GCTGTAGTACCCTACAGATGGACCCAGGTGTGGGACAAGGGAGGAGGTAGGTTTTCCCCTTTCTGGGATATGCATGTGGATTCTTTGAGGCTTGTTTTAGAGGACCAAGCAGTAACCTCTGTCCTAGTTGGAATACCAAAAGACGAAAAGACATTATGGCAAAGATGGGATCAGAAAGTCATCAGATTAAAGGTCGAGGTTGACTTAACTAGCCTTGTCCAGGGACAGAGCTCGCTCCA
>NW_027896289.1:0-239 GCF_054177405.1 Leptonychotes weddellii | reverse complement strand
CTCTCTCTCTCTCTCTCTCATTCTCGCTCTCTCTCTCTCATTCTCGCTCTCTCAAAATAAATAAATAAATCTAAAAAAAAAAAAAAAAACTTAACCAACTGAGCCACCCAAACACACCTTCCATAAATTTTGATATGCTGTGTTTTCATTTACCATTTTTGTCAAGATAATTTCTAATTTCCCTTTTGATTTCCTTTTTGGTCCTTTGGTTGTCAGGAGCATGTTGTAAATTTCCATAC
>NW_027896288.1:0-239 GCF_054177405.1 Leptonychotes weddellii | reverse complement strand
CCTCTCCCTCTCCCTTTGTCCCTACCCCCACTTGTGCTTGCTCTCTCAAATAAATAAATAAAATCTTAAAAAAAGAAAGACCATTACTCAAAGGATGAATTTTTGATTGGAAAGGAATCTGAGCTTTATTCAAAGGCCAGCAACCTGGAGAGAAGGTGGATTCTTGTCCAAAAGCCAACTCTGAGGTTTCTGCCTGGCCCGAGGGTTTTTAGAGGAGTTTAGGGTAGTTAATTTGCAAA
>NW_027896287.1:0-1546 GCF_054177405.1 Leptonychotes weddellii | reverse complement strand
AGAAACAACACAAAATCCATGAAAATAGACTCAGAGAAATAAGTGACACCATGAAACATTCCAATGTCAGAATTATTGGGATCCCTGAGGGGGTGGAGAGAGAGAGAGGACTAGAAGATATATTTGAGCAAATCGTAGCTGAGAACTTCCCTAATCTGGGGAATGAAACAAACATTTGTGTCTTAGAGGCAGAGAGGACCGCTCCCAAAATCAAGGAAAACAGGCCAACGCCCTGGCTTGTAATAGTAAAACTTGCAAATCTTAGAACCAAGGAAACCATCTTAAGGGCAGTTAGGGGGAAGAGACTCCTTACGTACAGAGGGAGGAACATTAGAATAACGTCAGACCTATCCACAGAGACCTGGCAAGCCAGAAAGGCCTGGCACGACATATTCAGAGTACTAAACGAGAAGAACATGCAGCCAAGAATACTTTAACTGGCAAGGCTGTCATTTAGAATGGATGGAGTGATGCAGAGCTTCCAAGACCGGCAGAAACTGAAAGAATATGTGACCATTAAGCTGGACCTGCAAGAAATATTAAGGGAGGTTCTATAAAAGGATAAAGACCCCAAGAGTGATGTAGAACAGAAATTTACAGAGACAATCTATAGAAACAAGGTCTTCACATGCAACATGATGACAATAAATTCGTATCTTCCAATAATCACTCTCAACGTGAATGGCCTAAATGCCCCCATAAAACGGCACAGCGTTGCAGATTGGATAAAAAGACAGGACCCGTCCATATGCTGTCTACAAGAGACTCATTTTGAACCTAAAGATACATCCAGACTGAAAGTGAAGGGATGGAGATCCATCTTCCATGCCAACAGACCTCAAAAGAAAGCTGGGGTAGCAATTCTTATATCAGACAAATTTGATTTTAAGCTAAAGACTGTAGTTAGAGACACAGAAGGACACTATATTATTCTTAAAGGGTCTATGCAACAAGAAGATCTAACAATTATAAATATCTACGCTCCCAACATGGGAGCAGCCATCTACATAAGCCAACTATTAGCCAAAATAAAGGGACATATTGATAATAATATGTTAATTGTAGGAGACCTCAATACTCCACTCTCATCAATAGACAGATCATCTAAGCAGAAAATCAACAAATAAAAAAGAGCTTTGAAGGACACACTGGACCAGATGGACAGAACATTACACCTTAAAACAACAGAATACTCATTCTTCTCAAGTGCACAGGGAACTTTTTCCATACTGGGTCACAAATCAGGTCTCAACCAATACCAAAGGATTGAGATTATTCCCTGCATATTCTCAGACCATAATGCTTTAAAACTGGAACCCAATCACAAGAAAAAAATTGGAAGAAATTCAAACACTTGGAAGCTAAAGACCACTCTGCTCAAGAATGTTTGGGTCAACCAGGAAATCAAAGAAGAACTTAAACAATTCATGGAAACCAATGAGAACAAAAACACATTGGTCCAAAACCTATGGGACACTGCAAATGCGGTCCTAAGGGGGAAATACATAGCCATCCAAGCCTCACTCAAAAAAAAACAGAAAAATCC
>NW_027896286.1:0-239 GCF_054177405.1 Leptonychotes weddellii | reverse complement strand
AGATTTTATTAATTGATTTCTATACCCAATGTGGGGCTCTAACTCAAAACCCCGAGATTCAGAGTTGCATGCTCTATCGACTAATAAACCAGCTCGGCACCCCAATATTCTCAAATTTTTGACGACTGTTTATAATTAGCAACAAATTCAATACTCATGCTCAGAATAGAATGAAGATTTGTCTTCATTTCATAGCTATTCAGTAGAAGACCCATCACTGAGACCTTCTTGCAGAAGAA
>NW_027896285.1:0-239 GCF_054177405.1 Leptonychotes weddellii | reverse complement strand
CTGCCATCCTGTCTTCCTGTTAGTCTCTCCTGTCTGCTGTGCCTAAGGACACAGGTTGCCCTGTTTCAACCTTCAAAGACTCCTTGGTTGGAGTGTCTGGATAGCAGATGAATGGGAAAGATATTGACTGGTTAATAAACATTGACCATGCCAGCACAACTGACTAACACTCGAGCTCATACTCTACAGACAGTTCTGCCTTCTGCTTTCATCACTTTATTATAAGCTCTACTCACATA
>NW_027896284.1:0-239 GCF_054177405.1 Leptonychotes weddellii | reverse complement strand
ATGTTTGATATAGTGGAGAATGGTGCACTGTAAGTTTTCCCCCCTTACAAATTCAAAAGGCTGAAATGGTAGTCAGAATCTGATGTATCTGAAGTTAAATCACGGACGGCTATACTGATGTTGAAGAATGGCAAAGTGACTTTAAAGTGTGTGCTAACAGACACTTAGGTAGTGTGCATTCTATCAAGATATGGTACTATTTTGTGAATAGTACCAATCCTAGAAGACTGAATCCATTT
>NW_027896283.1:0-239 GCF_054177405.1 Leptonychotes weddellii | reverse complement strand
TGTTTTTGTATAACACCCAGTACTCCATGCAGTACGTGCCCTCCTTAATACCCATCACCAGGCAAACCCATCCCCCCCACCCTCCAAAACCCTCAGTTTGTTTCTCGGAGTCCATAGTCTCTCATGGTTTGTCTCCCCCCTCTGATTTCCCGCCCTTATTTTTCCCTTCCTTCTCCTAATGTCCTCCATGCTATTCCTTATGTTCCACAAATAAGTGAAACCATATGATAATTGACTTT
>NW_027896282.1:0-239 GCF_054177405.1 Leptonychotes weddellii | reverse complement strand
TATACAAATAGAAAGAACAAAAGTAAGGGAAGTTTTACAGTCTTTATGTATTTTACCATAATTGTGTTTTTGTCTTCTTCCTTCAAAAAAAAAGAGGTGGTATCTGAAAGTCATCATTGTCAGTCATTTTACGTCATATAGACAGAGGCAGTCCCCCTCAAGTGTTGTATTAAGGGGGATTTCTTTTTTTTTTTTTTTTTTAATTTTTTTTATTCTTATGTTAATCCCCATACATTACA
>NW_027896281.1:0-239 GCF_054177405.1 Leptonychotes weddellii | reverse complement strand
GTACCCGGGTGGCTCAGTCGGTTAAGCATCCGACTCTTGGTTTCAGCTCAGGTCATGATCTCAGAGTCGTGAGATCGAGTCCTGGATCGGGCTCTGTGCTCAGCACAGAGTCTGCTTGAGGGTCTCTGCCTCTCCCTCTGCTCCTCCCACGTACACGTGCATGCACGCACTCTTTCTCAATTAATTAGTTAATTAATTTTAAAAAGTATACTTGGGAGATTATATCACATCCATATTTA
>NW_027896280.1:0-239 GCF_054177405.1 Leptonychotes weddellii | reverse complement strand
TGACTTGCCTGGCCCAAGTAATGCCATTCTGGGCCTGTTAGTTTTCCTTTGAACAGCACAGTGAACAAAACAGGCAAAGATCCCTGTCCTTGAGGAGCTCAAACTGTAGGAGGGTGAAAGATGATAAACAGTAAACATAACAATTACATTTGTTATCGTCAGAATAGAGCAGTATGTTAGAAGGTGCTAAGGGGTGCCCGGGCGGCTCAGACTCTGGATTTTGGCTCAGGTCATGATCT
>NW_027896279.1:0-239 GCF_054177405.1 Leptonychotes weddellii | reverse complement strand
GTACCCGGGTGGCTCAGTCGGTTAAGCATCCGACTCTTGGTTTCAGCTCAGGTCATGATCTCAGAGTCGTGAGATCGAGTCCTGGATCGGGCTCTGTGCTCAGCACAGAGTCTGCTTGAGGGTCTCTGCCTCTCCCTCTGCTCCTCCCACGTACACGTGCATGCACGCACTCTTTCTCAATTAATTAGTTAATTAATTTAAAAAAGTATACTTGGGAGATTATATCACATCCATATTTA
>NW_027896278.1:0-239 GCF_054177405.1 Leptonychotes weddellii | reverse complement strand
GACACAGAGCAGATCTTCTGCGTAGAAAGGAGTAACATTGTAACACATTTCAGTACAGTGTTTCTATTTTCATGTCTGGCGTAGAAGTTACGGGCAGCAAACTAGTATCAGGTGGCGGAGAGAGATAATTTAAGACCTTGCCTGGGATTGTAAATAGGCATTCCGAGATTTAGATCATTTCAGCTCAAGAAATATGTAACGTCTGCTCTCTGCTGAAGAATTTAGAGGTAAATGCCTGC
>NW_027896277.1:0-239 GCF_054177405.1 Leptonychotes weddellii | reverse complement strand
AAATAACTTTTACACCCTGGGTCCTCTTGCAGGGAGCTCACATTCCTCCTGCTAGTCTCCCTGCTGACAGATTAGGAAACTGAGGTTGTGAGGCTCCATAGAGGCCCACGGTGTGCACAGCGTGGGGTCCCCACACCCCAGCCCCAGGCCACCTCCATGCACAACCACCTGGGAGGGGCCTTGGCGCTCAGGGTGTGGCGTTGCCCAGAGACCCTGAGTTCTCAAGAGGCCCAGAGTCT
>NW_027896276.1:0-1546 GCF_054177405.1 Leptonychotes weddellii | reverse complement strand
AAAGTTCAAATCTTCCTAGCTTCTGCCCATCTCCTGCACCCGACATTCAAACCTGACAGATGCAGACATACCTAGTTCCTCAACAATAAGCACTTCACAAGTTTGTATGCAGTCTTTAAAAAACAATGCATATAAGGGGCGGAGCAAGATGGCGGAGGAGTAGGAGACCTGGATTTCCTCTGGTCCCAGGAATTTAGCTGGATAGGGATCAAACCATTCTGAACACCTACAAACTCAACAGGAGATCGAAGAAAAGAATAGCAACAACTCTCTGAACAGAAAAGCGACCACTTTCTGGAAGGTAGGACGTGCAGAGAAGTGAATCCGAGGCGATATTCAAGAGGATAGACGGCGGGGAAGGGGCCTCCGTCGGCCGCTTCTGGCAAGTGATAGAGCCGCAGAGCACGAAATCGGAACTTTTAAAAGTCTGCTCCGCTGAGGGACGTCACTCTGGTGGCTAAGCGGGGGGTGGAACCCTCATGGGACAGTGTGGTCTCAGGACCCTCACGGTCACAGAAAGACCGGGGGTGCCTGAGTGCGGCAGAGCTCCCAGGTATCAGAATAGGGAAGCCAGCTGCAGAGACGGAGCCGAGGAGCGGGCTCTCAGCTCGGGGTTGTCATAAACCGTGATCCAGGGCACAGTCGGGCCACTACTCCTCCAGCAGGGACCCAAGAGCAGCAGATCCGGGGAGAGTCTCCTTCCTCCCCTGGGAGGAGCGGCGCAGGAGCGCACTGCAGGGATTTGCTGGGTTTGGAGACTCCACACTGAGTCGGGTGCCAGAGATAGAAATGCTCGGTCACAGGCCAGGTGAGTGCGGCCGCAGACCGGGGAGACGGGAGTGACTGACTGCTTTTCTCTGGGGGCTCACTGAGGAGCAGGGCCCCGAGTTCTCGGCTCCTCCGGGGTGGAGATTGGGAGGCCGCCATTTTCACTCTCGTCCTCCAAAGCTGTACGGAAAGCTTGGAACAAAAGCTCCCGAGAGTAAACCTGAGCAGATTACTTAGCCCTGACCGGCAAGGGAAGGCCAATTCCGCCTCCAGCAAAGACATTGGGAACCACGGCAACAAGCCCCTCCCCTAGAAGATCAGCAAGAACAGCCAGCCAAGAGCGAGTTTACTGATCAATGAGAACGGCAGAACTCCAGCGCTGGGGAAATAATGCACATAGAATCCATGGCTTTTTTACCATGATTCTTTAGCCTTTCAAAGTTAATTTTTTTTAACTGGTTTTTTTTTTGAATTTTTCTTTTTCCCTTTTTCAAACAACATCTTATCAATCCCTTTTTTAAAAAACATTTTTATTTTTCATTTTTAGAGTCATATTCTATCTCTTCATAGTAGTTACCCTTATTTTTGGCATATATATATCAGTTGTTCTCTCTTTAAAAATTTGAGATAGTTTCTTCTAACAGATCAAAATATACCCTAAATCTCTAGTGTATGGTTTTGTTCTACTCTCCTGCCTGATCATATTCTCTTCCTTTTTTTTTTTTAAATCCTCTTCTTTCTTTTTTCAAACAACTTTTTTTTTTTAAAGATTTTATTT
>NW_027896275.1:0-239 GCF_054177405.1 Leptonychotes weddellii | reverse complement strand
TCAGGGATGGGCACATGACCCAGCATAGCCAATCAGAATACAGTACCGACCTGGCCATGGTGATTGGGTCAGGGATGGGCACATGTCCCAGGACAGCCAATCAGAATGCCCTACATACTGGGCCCTGGTGGTTGTTTCAGGGATGGGCACATGACCCAGGATAGCCAATCAGAATACACTACTTACCTGGCCATGGTGACTGGTACCCAGGACAGCCAATCGCAATACACTACCTACCT
>NW_027896274.1:0-239 GCF_054177405.1 Leptonychotes weddellii | reverse complement strand
ATGGGTTTGATATTTTTATGTTAAATTAAAAAAAAAAAACAAAACAGGAAGAAGAAATACAACAAATCAAAACCAGAACAGAAAAAGGAGGTAATATATATTTAATACTCATGACCCCTTCCCCTTTACATTCAGTGTCCCATATCCCTGAAAAGAGCACCTGTAATTGTTTCTAAATAGTTACTGATGACAAGGTTCCTGGATGCTGTCTTGAGGCTCAAGGGTTTTACTACATGAAT
>NW_027896273.1:0-239 GCF_054177405.1 Leptonychotes weddellii | reverse complement strand
AAAAAAAAAAAAAGATTTATTTCAGGGATGCCTGCCTTCGGCTCAGGTCATGATCCCAGGATCCTGGGATTGAGTCTGGGCATTGGGCTCCTAGCTTGGCAGGGGAGTCTGCTTCTCCCTCTGCCTGCCACTCCCCCTGCTTATGCTCTCTCTGACAAATAAAATCTTAAAAAAATAATTATTTCAGAGGGAAAGAGAGAGTGAGAGAGCAAGGGGAGGGGCAGAGAGAGAGGGAGAAG
>NW_027896272.1:0-239 GCF_054177405.1 Leptonychotes weddellii | reverse complement strand
ATGCAGCCAAATGGTAAAAAGCACAAGTTTGAAGTCAGATAGACTTGAGATCAAAACCTAGCTTCACATTTACAGGCTCTGTTTCCCTGGACAACTTGCTGAACCTGTGTGTCTTATGGTCTTGAGCCATAAAGTGAAATAATACCTACCCTGTTGTTGTGGGAACTAATAATATTGCTTGAATTGTGCTCACATGCTCCCAGGTACACAATACCTCAATTTGTTATTTTGACACATTC
>NW_027896271.1:0-239 GCF_054177405.1 Leptonychotes weddellii | reverse complement strand
TCTCCAGCAGACAGCATTCAGGCTTCAACTCTCAGGAAAAAGTCTCCAACTTGTCAGGTTTTCCCAACAGATTCTGCCTAGCCTCCACTTTCTCATGAGTCAGTTCCTTAATATAAATCTACATATCACATCCTATTGGTTCTGTTTCTCTGGAAACCTGTGACTAATACAGATATTAATCATCAAGTATCTTGTCTGTACTAGAAAAACTTGTGCTTTCAACCAAAGATCTTTCTCCA
>NW_027896270.1:0-239 GCF_054177405.1 Leptonychotes weddellii | reverse complement strand
TTATGCATTTAGATATGTGTACATATCTTTGAGAACTGTTACTAAGGAAACGGACACCATTTTCGGCCCAGAACAGAGAACTATTTTGACTTCATTCTTGCTTGTTATCACTCTCCACCTCCGACATCTAATTCATCAACAATTATACCTCCAAAATCTACCTTAACTCTACTTTCAAACTCCACTGATGTAACCTAAAACTACTTTTCATCGCACATTTGGGTTCCACAATAGACATT
>NW_027896269.1:0-239 GCF_054177405.1 Leptonychotes weddellii | reverse complement strand
ATTTATCAAGGATTTGAAATCTAACTGTGAGATGAACATTTGTACAGAGTCCTGGAATAATAAGGCAGTGTATGGTTTGCAGTTATACGAAGGAATTGGTATTTGCCTAGCAGCACTCAGGTTAAGTAGCAGAACTAAAGCCAAGAGAGGGTTTTTCGACTGTATCACTGTATCGGTAGTTTTTAAAAATTTTAAAGTTTAGCGTGGAAAATGTTAAACATATACAGAAAAGAATGAGT
>NW_027896268.1:0-239 GCF_054177405.1 Leptonychotes weddellii | reverse complement strand
CAATAAAAATTTGAGGAAAATTTTTCCTTCTCTTGTTCGGTAAGTACTTACATGATATCTTTGACTCTGCCCCTTGGCCTGCAAAGCCTCACATTTTTACTCTCTGGCCTTTCGCAAAAGACATGTGCCGATCCCCGTCTTAAATCTTGGGCTGAGCATGGACGTTTATATTCTCCAAGCCCCTACTCCATGCTAGGGAATGTGTCCGCACTTTTAGCACACTGTTATCTTTTTAATCT
>NW_027896267.1:0-239 GCF_054177405.1 Leptonychotes weddellii | reverse complement strand
CTCAAATAAATAAATAAATAAAATCTTTAAAAAAAAAAAAAAAACCACCCGAGCTCCTCTGAGCTCGTCTGTGCTCCTCGTGGTGTAAACACCGTGCCGCGTGGAATGTGTGTGACTTCTAGTGTTTGGCGGTGTTTGTTCCTGTACACCACGGCCCCTAATCATTAAGTCACCCCCTTCGTCTAGTGTTCAGCCAAAAGCTCCTGGCCTTTACCATTAAGTCATGAATCTAGATAGCC
>NW_027896266.1:0-239 GCF_054177405.1 Leptonychotes weddellii | reverse complement strand
GCAGGTAATGGGAGCCATTTAATGTCAGATTTTAGTAAGACTGAGGAAAAGATATGCCCATCTACTCAGTTGTCTGAATTTCCAGTAGGATTATGCTTTTCTTCCTTTCTGTAGTTGAAGGCTCTCTCTCAATATACTCAGCTTCCCTTTTTTCTTTCAGTTTTCAGGACACTACATTTCTTTCTTTCTTTTTTTTTTTAAAGTAGGCTCCAGGCCCAGAATGGAGCCCAACTAGGGGC
>NW_027896265.1:0-1546 GCF_054177405.1 Leptonychotes weddellii | reverse complement strand
AATTAATGCTTATAATCCCAGTATTATTGACTTATTATACTTCCTTCCATTTGCAGAGAGAGAAACTGATTTGAGAGTTTTTTTTCTTTTTTTTTAAAGATTTTATTTCTTATTTGTCAGAAAGAGAGAGAAAGGGAGAGAGCACAAGCAGGGGGAGCAGCAGAGAGAGGGAGAAGCAGGCTCCCCTCTGAGCAGGGAGTCCGATGCAGGACTCGATCCCAGGACCCTGGGACCATGACTTGAGCTGAAGGCAGATGCAGAACGGACTGAGCCACCCAGGTGTCCCTTTTTGTGCTTTTTTAAAGGCTACTAAATGATCGAACTGCCTTTCAATCACCCAATGATTCCACATCCTCTTCTCTGAGGAGGTATTAATGGCCTGTTTCTGAAGGGAGATTATCTATGTGGAGACCTCTTGTCACAGGGAAGGCTGTATATCCTCCAGGCCTGCAAGACACATGGGTGGGGAGAGCCTTTCCCCAGAGGTGACAAGGACCCAAGTCCAGAGGACACAGAGGAAAAGAGGAGAGGGTCCAGGCTAAAGCATGAAGCATGCGCACAGAGGCTCTGGAAGTGTGTTGCTCGGGGCCACTGACTAGGCTTATTTTTGATGCCAGGGGTACCAATCTCATTTTGAATTTGATAGTCAGTGAAGGGCAATAATCCATAAAGGGAAAGGCCCTGACATATATTTTCAAAGATGAGCTTCACATTCTTTGTGAAGGATGGTTTAAATGTGCAAATTGAAGCCTTCTCCAGTATTATGGGTACATTCCTACTGATTCTTAGTTCTATAAACTGAAGTATTTCCACTTGAAAGGGTTGTTAACTTGGCTTCTTGTACTTGAAAACAAAATATATGAAAATCAAACACACCCTATACTAGGGAACCAACTTTTAAAAAATTAATAAACATATTACTTGTATTGAAGTTACCTAGGGCCGCCATAACAGATTATCACAAGGCAGGGGGCTTAGAAAAATGGGAATTTATTCCCTCACCGCTCTGGAGGCTGGGGGTGTAGAGTCGAGGTGTCAGGAGGATGATGTTCCCACAGAAGACTCGAGAAAGAATGCTTACTTGGCTTTTTCTAGCTTCCAGTATTTGTGAGCAATCTTGGCGTCCCTTGGTTTGCAGAGACACCAATCCATCCTCTCTGCTTCTGTCATCACATGGGCTTCTTCCCTCCTTGTATGTCTGCATGGCCTTCTGAGCGGGGCAGCAGTCAACTGGGCATAAGGTCCTCCTTAATCCAGTGTGACTTCACCATAACTAATTACATGAGCAAAGACCCTCTTTCCAAATAAGGTCACACTCTGAAGTTCTGGGATTGGGGTGTGAATTTTGGAGTGAACACTAACCCAACTCAAACATTAAATCTCATTGTTAAAAGTAAGGTGGAGGGAGGAGGAGCAAGATGGCGGAGGAGTAGGAGACCTGGATTTCGTCTCCTCTCAGGAATTCAGCTGGATAGGGATCAAACCATTCTGAACACCTACAAACTCAACAGGAGATCGAAGAAAAGAGTAGCAACAACTCTCTGAA
>NW_027896264.1:0-239 GCF_054177405.1 Leptonychotes weddellii | reverse complement strand
AGCCTTCTGTCCTCTGACCCAGTCAAACACTAGACCCCGGAGCCTGCATCTCACTGACGTGCTTCTCTCATGACCTTAGGAAGCAATGCTACCTCGACCCTCTTCCCACATCTCTGATTGCCACATCTCTCTGCCTTCTTGGCTCTCTCTTCACTCTCTCTCCTAATTGTAGAGCTTCTTACCTCTACCTTCTGTTGTTTATACTCCTCCTTACCCTCTGTTACTGGTTCTTGATATTT
>NW_027896263.1:0-239 GCF_054177405.1 Leptonychotes weddellii | reverse complement strand
TTCAGAGTCCATAGTCTCTCATGGTTTGTCTCCCCCTCCAATTTCTGCCCCCCTCATGACTTTCTTCCTGGCTCACAGAGCCATTATGTTGATTTGGGATCAGGTGGCCAACAATGTTCTCAGGGAAAGTAGCCCACTTGGCGAGCATCAGAGATTTAAGCCTATCCCGCTTTCACAAATGCCAAGTTTCCCAGCCTCTCTAGAGGCTCCTGTGGTCACATGACCTAGTCTCATTTATA
>NW_027896262.1:0-239 GCF_054177405.1 Leptonychotes weddellii | reverse complement strand
AGGCTGACTCCAAGCCATGCTTAAGCTTTTGCTTCATGGGCTGTGTTCTGGAGTTGGCTCACAAACTGCCCCTCTAGGGGAGTGAGGGGAAAAGTGACAATAAAAGGAGAGTTATGGACTGTGAAGCCTTGCCCGACAGGCTGTCTTTCCTAGAATTAGTAGGAATGTTGGATGTTGTGAGAGGGCAAGTGTCTGGTATGGCAGCTCTCATTGGGCTCTCTCATTGGTAAGACTCCTTA
>NW_027896261.1:0-239 GCF_054177405.1 Leptonychotes weddellii | reverse complement strand
TCATCCAGCGCCTCCCCCTACCTGTTGTCCCTGCCCAGTAACCCCCTGGAGCTCCTGGTCTCAGGTGAGGGGCCCCTTATCCTGTCCCCTCTGTGTCCCAACATTGTCTTCAGGACCCTGTGCCCAGGAGGGCTCTGGTCTAGGATGGGAGTGAGGGGCTCCGAGGGAGCGTCAGCAGAGGGGTCCACAGCTCACAGTGTAGGAGGGAAACAGGGCCCTCCCACCCCTGCTTCGTCCTT
>NW_027896260.1:0-239 GCF_054177405.1 Leptonychotes weddellii | reverse complement strand
TTTTTTTTTTTTTTTTAACATATAACGTATTATTTGTTTCAGAGGTACAGGTCTGTGATTCAACTGTCTTACACACACAGTGTTTTCATTTTCTCTGGGTAAATACTCAGTAGTGGAATTACAGAATTGTATGGTATTTCTATTTTTAATTGTTTGAGAAACCACCATACTTGTTTACCACAGTGGTTGTACAAATTTGTATACTTGAGTTCTCTCTTTTTATCTTGATGAATCTGGCT
>NW_027896259.1:0-239 GCF_054177405.1 Leptonychotes weddellii | reverse complement strand
AATGAGGATGAACCCATACACTTCTGCCTTGAGCATCTAAGTAGATTGTGGCACCATTTTTCTGGAATTGAAAAGACTAGAGGTGGGAGAAGGAGGAGATAGGAACACTTTGCAGATGGGCACAAAAAACCCTATGTTGGGCATGCTAAGTTTAAAATTTTAGTGATAAATATTGAATTTAAGAATGAGGAGGCTTGAGAGGGAAGTTTAAAGACTTTCATTTGCTTATGTAAGAGGAG
>NW_027896258.1:0-239 GCF_054177405.1 Leptonychotes weddellii | reverse complement strand
CTCTCGCTGCCTCTCTGTCAAATAAATAAATAAAATCTTTAAAAAAAAATAAAGGAGACCGTAGTTTCTTCCATAGTGGCTTTAGTCACAGAAATGTCTTTTGTGGTCAGCATGTGCATTCATTGACCTACAAAAATATTTCCTCTGAAAGGTTGAGCAACTTCGAATGTGTGCCTTCCTTATTTTTGAAATGAACTCTAATTCCAAAAGCAGCATCTTCTGCCTCTTTTCTACTACAT
>NW_027896257.1:0-239 GCF_054177405.1 Leptonychotes weddellii | reverse complement strand
CCTCGCTCCCTCCCCACACCTCAGGGCCAGCTTGTGCCCCCAGCCTGTGCCTTTCGGGGAGCCAGCCTTTCTGTGGTATTGGGGAAGCCAGCTCGGCAGGCAGATGTCCCCTCCTCCGGGGAGGCTTCTCGGATGAGACCTGCCCAGCAGGGCCAGGAGGGCTGTGGTGTGGGGTGTGGGCCAGGCCTGCCCCGTGGTGTTTCAGCTTCCTTTTGGGGGCCCAGGTCTGCCAATAGCAC
>NW_027896256.1:0-239 GCF_054177405.1 Leptonychotes weddellii | reverse complement strand
CGAAACTAGGAGCTGGTTCTTTGAAAGAATTAACAAGATTGATAAACCCCTGGCCAGACTTATCAAAAAGAAAAGAGAAATGACCCAAATCAACAAAATCATGAATGAAAGAGGAGAGATCACAACCAACACCAAAGAAATACAAACAATTATAAGAACATATTATGAGCAACTCTATGCCAGCAAATTAGATAACCTGAAAGAAATAGATGCATTCCTAGAGATGTATCAACTACCAA
>NW_027896255.1:0-239 GCF_054177405.1 Leptonychotes weddellii | reverse complement strand
GTCGTTGCAAATGGCAAGATTTCATTCCTTTTGATGGCTGCATAATATTCCATTGTGTATATATATATATATATATATATATATATATATATATATATATATATATACCACATCTTCTTTATCCATTTCCCTTCAGAATTTCTTAACACAAGCTTATATTGGCATGTGTTTGGGACTCTATTCACACCACTTGTATGTTTTGAAAAACCACATATCTCTCTGTCTTCCTATACTCTTGA
>NW_027896254.1:0-1546 GCF_054177405.1 Leptonychotes weddellii | reverse complement strand
AAATCCAGGTCTCCTACTCCTCTGCCATCTTGCTCCGCCCAGTCAAAACACATTTTTGAGGAAACCTGTGCTCAAAATTGAACTTTTGATCAATTGTGCCTCACAACATATAACTTAAAAAGAAGCCCCAATCTATAAAGATTTCATATGAGTATCCTCATCTGGCTAAGTGCAAACAGGGCTCTGTAATCTCAGAAGCCTACAAAATGCCTTCAGCTCTTTTAAGTTTTCAAGATCTCACAGGAGCAATGATATTTATCTGTTACCCAGCACTGTTTCCCCATCTTTGCTCAGAAAGCAGTTATGCTTCTGTTCTGCATCTCCTGACCTCTTTGATCTTGTTATTTGTCTAGCCGAGCTTGCTTGACAACAATCACATGGCCTTTAATCAGAACTGGTTTAGCCAGTGATATGCCGACAATATGGTATAAAAACTTCAGATCCACCTGGTTTCTCTTCAACAATTCCACATACATTTAACACATGTCAGCTATGTTCAAGACTCTGTCAAAATGTTAGGAAAATTTGGAAATGACCAAAGAGCTTCTTGGGTGTTCTTTCAAAGCAGGTGCTAAATTTGTCCTTTTGATTGACTTTCTATTGACTGGGCTATTTTATAACTCTTAAGGGGCAGAGATTAACTTGTAGATTTATGTTGTTGAGATGCAAATAATTTCTTTCCAGTATAATAGATAATCACAAAGGTTACGGTTTATTAACCTATTGTACGTGAACCAGTTTCATATCTTATCCAGCAATCTTATCCTCTATTCCTTTATTAAATAGCCCCTTAGATTCTATTGAACCAGGCTTAACAGTGCTCCATTAACTAATGAGTTAAATAATCTTTGACATGTGTTCATTTTACATTTTTATGAGAGGTGTGTTATTAACTTTTAGGAAGTTATGTATTAGAATTATCCTACCTAGGTGCTAGTCTCTGATTCCTTATTAAAATTGAGAACAACTTAGAAGCTATGAATGATAATAGAGAAAAAGTTGTCATTCTGCTGAAGGTAATTATGGTAATTGTGTTGGTGTTTGCATGTAAGAAGAGAGAAACCAGAATGATAGGTGATACAAATTTAAAGAAAATATTCCAAGGGTGCCTTGGTGGTGCAGTCTGTTAAGCATCTGACTCAGTTTTGGCTCAGATCTGATCTCAGGGTTGTGGGACTGAACCCGTCATTGGGCTTTGTGCTCAGAGTGGAGCCTGCTTGAGTTTCTCTCTCTCTCTTCCTCTGCCCCTCCTCTCCCCCACACCCGCTCTCTCTCAAATAAATCTTAAAAAAAAAAGGGAAGAAAAAATATTCCAGGTTGAAAAAAGTAGTATGTGTCTCTAATTAAAAAATTTTAATGGGTATTATTTTTATAGTGTACATATGAACAGTTTTTCTTTTTTTTTTTGAACAGTTTTTCATAGTTACCATTGAACTTTTACAAAGCCTATCTTATATTTATTCTTACAAATTTTCCTGTTGCTACTTTCCTCAAAAACTTTTGAGAGCTGTAGGAAGAATAATTACATCTATATATAAATGACCGA
>NW_027896253.1:0-239 GCF_054177405.1 Leptonychotes weddellii | reverse complement strand
GAGGCCAGCATTACCTTGATCCCAAAACCAGACAAAGACCCCATCAAAAAGGACAATTACAGACCAATATCCTTTATGAACATGGATGCAAAAATTCTCACCAAAATACTAGCCAATAGGATCCAACAGTACATTAAAGGGAATATTCACCACGACCAAGTGGGATTTATCCCTGGGCTGCAAGGTTGGTTCAACATCCACAAATCAATCAATGTGATACAAAACATTAACAAAAGAAA
>NW_027896252.1:0-239 GCF_054177405.1 Leptonychotes weddellii | reverse complement strand
CAGACACTGTTCTAGGCACTAAAGATACAGCAGGGAACCGAAGAGACAAAACTGCCCATCCATGTGGACCTCACATGTACCCCTAGGGATTTGCCATAAATGATATAGTCCCTACTGACTTCTTCCAGAATCATCCAGGATTTCCTGTTTGCACTCCAGCAGCCAGACCCAGTGGTGGTGTGTGCTCTGCTGGGCCCCCCTGGTCCCCATCCACACTCTTTTTCGGGGGGGGGGGGGCG
>NW_027896251.1:0-239 GCF_054177405.1 Leptonychotes weddellii | reverse complement strand
TGGGACGTGGTACCAGCTTTTGTTCCCAGGGCTTCCATTTGCTCCTGCGAAAGAGAACCTACCACAGGCGAACTCTCAGAGTGGAGTAATTTTTTTTTCCTACACTTGTCTCCTCTGAAGCAATGCTTTTCCTTGTTTGTTTTCCCCTATTGCACATTCTCCTCCCCTCCAGCTTTGTTTCCCATATCCCAGAGACTGCTATTGAACTAGTGAGTTCTTTAAAAAAAAAAAAAAACCTT
>NW_027896250.1:0-239 GCF_054177405.1 Leptonychotes weddellii | reverse complement strand
AACCCCGAGATCAAGAGTTGCATGCTCCACTGACTATCAAAGCCAGTTGCCCCACAAAAGTTTTAATTTTGATGAGGTCCAATTTATCACATTTTTTCCTTTTATGGATCATGCTTTTGGTGTCACATATGGAAGAAAGTTTTTCACCTACTCTAGGTTCTGAATGTTTTCTCCTATGCTTTTTCCTAAAAGTTTTGTAGTTTTATGTTTTATATTTAAGTCTGTGATTAAGTTTAAGT
>NW_027896249.1:0-239 GCF_054177405.1 Leptonychotes weddellii | reverse complement strand
GCAGACGCCCAATGACTGAGCCACCCAGGCCCCCCTAGAATTTTTTTTTTTTTTAAGATTTTATTTATTTACTTGAGAGAGAGCATGAGCAGCAGGAGGAGGAGGGGCAGAGGGAGAAGTAGACTCCCTGCTGAGCAGGGAGCTTGACTCGGGGCTCGACTCAGGGCTCGATCCCGGGACTCCAGGATCATGACCTGAGTTGAAGGCAGACACTTAACTGGCTGAGCCACCCAGGCGCC
>NW_027896248.1:0-239 GCF_054177405.1 Leptonychotes weddellii | reverse complement strand
CTCACCCTCTCGTGGTTTGCTTGAAATATGGGATCCTGAGGGATTCATTGCTTTGTGCACTAGAGATTTTTGTCTGTGTGCTTCTCTCTGTATACTGAGATATTCCTTTCTGATTTATGGGGACTCATTTTTTTTTTAAATCAGCATCATTTCTGATTTTTGGTCCAATCAACCTTGATTTCTCAGGAGTAGCTTCACTCTTGTCTTGTTTTTCTTTCTCTGCCATTTCTTTGTTGTGT
>NW_027896247.1:0-239 GCF_054177405.1 Leptonychotes weddellii | reverse complement strand
TCTGAAAGCTTACATTTTGTACCCAAGGAAAAGGAATACACAAGCAGTCAAATAAGATACAATTAGTATATCCACAGATTAAATAGGTCTATGTATTCTTTTGCCTCAGGACAGTCCCTTTTAAAGCCAGTCCTCATGGTGGCTTTTTCAATATATATATTTTAATTATATTGTTATTTTATTATTAAATATAATATTACTTTATTAATTATCATGTGAACTAGCATGGGCCACTTGAT
>NW_027896246.1:0-239 GCF_054177405.1 Leptonychotes weddellii | reverse complement strand
TAACGGAACGGATCAGAGTGGATAAAGGAAAATGTTTACTGAAGGATGAGCTAAAGATAGTGTGTGCCAGTGTGGTCCATGTTTCAGAGATCATATCCACAGCCGCAGCCTTAACGCTGTGCTTAGTCACCCCGCCCTCAGTCACCCCCCGCCCCACCCTGACCTTTCACAGAGCTTCAGGTGAGAACCATTCCAGATTCTTGAAAACGTTACATCCGTTTGAGCCTAACGGCACTCAC
>NW_027896245.1:0-239 GCF_054177405.1 Leptonychotes weddellii | reverse complement strand
CTGATATACATATGGATATGGATAAAGAGTTAGTATTCAGAAAATATAGGGAACTCCTGAAACTCAACAACAAAAAACAAACAGTCCAATTAAAAAATGTCAAAGGACTCGAATAGATATTTCTCTAAAGAAGATGTACTAATGGCCAGTAAGCACATGAAAAGTTGCTCAACATCACTCATCATTAGGGGAGTGCAAATCAAAGCTACAATGACATATCACCTCACACCCCCTAGGAT
>NW_027896244.1:0-239 GCF_054177405.1 Leptonychotes weddellii | reverse complement strand
AAAAAAAAAAAAAAAGGAGGGGGGTGCCTGGGTGGCTCAGTCAGTTAAGCAACTGACTTGATTTTGGCTCAGGTCATGATCTCAGGGTCATGAGATGGAGCCCCATGTCAGGCTCAGGGTTCAATGTGGAGTCTGCTTGAGAATCTCCGTCTCCCTCTGCCCCTTACCCCACTTGCACTTGCTCTCTAAAATAAATAAATAAATAAATAAATAAATAAATAAATAAATAAATAAATAAA
>NW_027896243.1:0-1547 GCF_054177405.1 Leptonychotes weddellii | reverse complement strand
TTTTCCACCAACAATTCACTGCAGTCTTTTGTTCTGCTCCTCCCAATAGGGTTTGTGAAGTGAGTCTTGGGCTTATCAGTTCCTCATATTCTCCCAGGGCAAATATGCAATCCGTTGTCATTTATTGGTTGTGAAACAGATGATAATGAAAATGGCAAATGTGGAGAAGTTATAAATGTTCAAAAAGTTACTCGAATCTGAACCCCAAATCCTTTTCTCAAACAGCTTTCATGAGTACTCTAATAATGTTCCATTTTTTCCCTCAAGTCATTCTGGGGGTCCCCAGGGAGACGTTAACTCCCAGGGCTGCAGCTCTTCTGCCCGGTTCTCCCAGGCCCTGGGGTCTCTCATGCTGACCCTGGCAGGCATAGCCATGCTCCAAGGGTGCAAAGATCTGTGGTAGAATGGGAGAGAATGCTCCCCCTCCTTGGGCTGCACTGCGCTGAATGTGAGGCCTGGGCTCTGCTGAGCGAAAGCCTTTATTGAAATCGCTGTTGGAGAGCGTTTGGTCCTCTCATGCCCTTTCCCTGGCGCTATCTAAACACGTGGCCCGTGGGGTTGGGCCAGGCGTGGATAATGGCCGCGCTGCAGGAAAGTGGACTCCTCCCATATCCTCTCCGAATCCTAAGACTCTGCTCTTTTCTTGGGCCCTGTTCCTGGCTCCTTCCTTGCAGAATGAGCGGCTTTCCCGAGCTCCTCGGTCTTCCTCTAGAGCCTCTAGGGCGGCATATTCCCTGCTGCTCCGCCAGGTTGCAGGGCGTGCGCCCAGCCTCTCTACCCTCCAGCCGCGCTCCCAGGAGGCTGCTCAGCCCTCAGGCAATTGACACTCACGAGGCAAGAGCCGCCAGCCCAGATCCGAGAGCTGGGAACCCCGGCAGCGGGTGGCCGCGGGGCTTAGGCCCTTCGGTACGGCCATGGTGTCTGGTTCCTCGTTCTGGGACCGTCACCGGAAGACTCGTCTGTGGGCTCTCTGCCCTCCGGTTTGTTTCTGAACTTGGGGTTCGCCACTCTCCCCAGAAGAGATCAGGTGAGAGTACCTTCTCCACGAAGGTCGAGAGATGCAACCGTGAGGCTCTGAAGCCCAGGATCCCCTGAACGGCTGCTCCCCACCGCCTTCAGTCTTTGCCGCATCACAGGCCCGGCGCCTTTGAGCCTTACCTGACCAGCCTCCCGAGCATCACCTGCCACCGATTCCTGCTTATCGTCACGCAACTTTGGAATATAGTAAGATCGGAGTTGATGAGGCTTTATAGATTTCCATTTTCACGCCAACAGGGTGTGTAGCCAGTTATATGTAATTATTATTTAGGATGAAGCAGATTTCAACTGCATGACTATAAACATACAATCTAGGCTATAAATACCTAAAAGGAATTAAGAATTTTCTCCTATGCAGAAAACAGCTTCAGATGTCATGAATGTGTTAGACACAGATAAGAGCCAAGTTTAAGACGAGTAAAACATTTACTCCGACTGCCGCTAAGTATGCATTTGATTTAGAATCCAGGGTTATGGGTCAGTTGTCTATGAAATTCATTGCTTTAGCT
>NW_027896242.1:0-239 GCF_054177405.1 Leptonychotes weddellii | reverse complement strand
TGGGTCTCTTCTGATTTGTTTAGTGTATATTTTTCTGGGGTCATTGTTACACTTTTAGCATTTTTTTTAGCATATTGTTCTCTCATTCATCTATTCTCCTCTGGACAAAATGACAAGATGGATAAACTCACCTCAAAAAAAGAGCAAGAGGTAGTACCGACTGCCAGGGACCTAATCAATACAGACATTAGTAAGATGTCGGAACTAGAGTTCAGAATGATGATTATAAAGATACTAGC
>NW_027896241.1:0-239 GCF_054177405.1 Leptonychotes weddellii | reverse complement strand
TTTTTAGAGCAGTTTTAGGGTTACAGCAAAATGGAGGGAAGGCATAGCGATTTCCCTTCCAGTCCCGGCCCTCACACACCAGAGCCTCCCTGTCAGTTATCTGTCAGCAGAGCAGTACGTTTGTTACAGTTGATGAGCCTACATTGACACATCGTTATCACTTTTGTAGGGTTCACTCTTGGTGGTGTACATCCTATGCGTTCTGGACAAGTGTATAATGACATGTATCCACCATTACA
>NW_027896240.1:0-239 GCF_054177405.1 Leptonychotes weddellii | reverse complement strand
GCATTTGCTGGCCAGGGGCAGACACCTCCTTGTCCCTTGGTGGGTAATTACAGTGTGTCGGACACAGACCTTGGCACGTCCCCAGAACGACTGCACTCAGTTGCCCACAGCACAAAACCGTGCTCAGTAACCTAGTCTTTGTGGGTTTTCCTCACTTCCCTGTCCCACGACCCCTCTAACAGGCGCTTCCTGGGAATAAACCTCCAGAATAAACCACTTGCATCCAAATCCTTTTCTCA
>NW_027896239.1:0-239 GCF_054177405.1 Leptonychotes weddellii | reverse complement strand
CTTATTCTATCTCTATACCTACAAATTCCCCTCCTCACTGTATCATTGAAGGAACCATCAGCACTACCTAGATACTTACAGAACTCCAAGGTCAATCCTTGAAGAGATGCTTTCCTATCTTCAAGGTATACCTGCAGTAATCCCATAGTCAATGAAATAGTGAAGGGCACTATGATAAATTACCTGGATATCTACTAATCCATCTAGCACTACTATGTCAAGTACACATTATCTTCAAA
>NW_027896238.1:0-239 GCF_054177405.1 Leptonychotes weddellii | reverse complement strand
GTGTTCAGAGAACTGGATATCCATATCCAAAAGAATGAAGCTGGACCCTTGTCTTAGACCAGAACAAAAATAAACTCAAAATGAAGAGCAAAAACTAGAAAGCTTTTAGAAGAAAACATGGGTGAAACTTCATGACATCGGATCTGACAATTTCTTGGATAGGACACCAAAAGCACAGACAACAAAAGAAAAAACAGATCGGACTACATCAAAATTTAAAACTTCTGTACATGGGAGAA
>NW_027896237.1:0-239 GCF_054177405.1 Leptonychotes weddellii | reverse complement strand
CGCCCGCCTGGACCCGATGCCTCCTGGGGGGAGGACGCGCGCCCGGACCCGATGCCTCCCGAGGGGGGTGTCGCCCTCCTGGACCCGATGCCTCCCGGGGTGGGGCGCCCACCCGACCCGATGCCTCCTGAGGGGGGGGCGCCCGCCCGGACCTGATGCCTCCCAAGGTGCGGCGCCCGCCCGGACCCAATGCCTCCTGAAGGGGGGGCGCCCGCCCGGACCTGATGCCTCCCGAGGGG
>NW_027896236.1:0-239 GCF_054177405.1 Leptonychotes weddellii | reverse complement strand
AAATCATACCTCTTTAAAAAGCCACAGTGGCCCATTATTTCTGCTTGAAAATACCCCCGGATCTTCACTAGAGAGCAGGGGTGACAGGCTCCGGCTGTTGTGCTCAGCTCTGCATAAAATCGCCATCAGCCAGTTGACTTCTATAATGAGCAAGCTGGTCGCTTCTGATGGGTGTCAATAAAATCCTTCCCCAGCATGCGGGACCTGGCTGAAGGTTTCAGAGTCCTGTCTGCAGAAGT
>NW_027896235.1:0-239 GCF_054177405.1 Leptonychotes weddellii | reverse complement strand
TGCAGGCTTGCTCTAGAACATTTGTATTTTTAAAATGCTATGGTACTACCTTCTCCATACTCTTCCTACCAGTTGTGTCCATTGTGGCATATATAGTCATTTTGGCAGTATTTTTCTGCTACTTAAATAAAAATTTCACCTGAAATTATTTGCATTGAATTAGATTAATGCAACTAGATTCTCTATAATTGCAATTATACTTCAGTATGCAAAGCAGGTTTTGAATTTCTTAATCGGAA
>NW_027896234.1:0-239 GCF_054177405.1 Leptonychotes weddellii | reverse complement strand
TCCTGTGACAAGTCAGAAAATCACCCCTGACCTCATCTTTTTGTGTGTGAACCAGTAGGTTATGTTAGACCATATCTGACTTTCTCTTAAAATTCTCAGTTCTAAAAGACTGACTTATTTTTAGTATTTCAGTAAATACTTTGGAAGTGCTTTTGTAAAGCCTTCTTTTGTATTAAATAGTATTATAGCTAGCCGTGCTGTGTTAAGTTCTCAGATTGGTATAGTTTATTTTTATTCAT
>NW_027896233.1:0-239 GCF_054177405.1 Leptonychotes weddellii | reverse complement strand
AGGCCAAACTCAGAGAGTCTGCTTTGGTCTGTAACACAGTACACCCCAACGTGTAGCCATCTGATCAGCCCCTTCCATCTACCTCACCAGGAGCTGGTTAGAAGGGCAAATTCGTGGGCTCCATCCCAGAACCAGTGAAGCGGAGTCTCGGGGGGAGGGGGCAGGGGGCAGGAATCTGATTTCACAAGCTCTCCAGGCAGTTCTCACACACACGAGTTAGAGAACCTCTGCTTTAATGA
>NW_027896232.1:0-1547 GCF_054177405.1 Leptonychotes weddellii | reverse complement strand
CACTTAGCATAATCTCCTCCAGTCGCATCCCTGTTGATGTAAAACTTGGGTATTCATCCTTTCTGATGGATGAGTAATATTCCATTGTATATATGGACCACATCTTCTTTATCCATTCATCTGTTGAAGGGCATCTCGGGTCTTTCCACGGTTTGGTTATTGCGGACATTGCTGCTATGAACATTGGGGTGCATATGGCCCTTCTTTTCACTACATCTGTGTCTTTGGGGTAAATACCCAGGAGTGTAATTGCTGGGTCATAGGGTAGCTCTATTTTTAATTTTCTGAGGCACCTCTACACTGTTTTCCAAAGTGGCTGTACCAACTTGCATTCCCACCAACAGTGTAAGAGGGTTTTCTTTTCTCCACAACCTCTCCAACATTTGTCGTTTCTTGCCTTGTTAATTTTTGCCATTCTAACTGGTGTAAGGTGGTATCTCAATGTGGTTTTGATTTGAATTTCCCTGATGGCTAATGATGATGAACATTTTTTCATGTGTCTGTTAGCCTTTGTATGTCTTCTTCGGAGAAGTGTCTGTTCATGTCTTCTACCCAATTTTTGCCTTGATTATTTGTTTTTTGGGTGTTGAATTTGAGAAGTTCTTTGTAGACTTGGATACCAGCCCTTTATCTGTAGTGTCATTTGCAAATATCTTCTCCCATTCTGTGGGGTGCCTCTTTGTTCTGTTGACTGTTTCCTTTGCTGTGCATAAACTTTTTATCTTGATGAAATCCCAAAAGTTCATTTTTGCTTTTGTTTCACTAGCCTTTGGAGATGTCTTGAAAGAAGTTGCTGTGGCTGATGTCAAAGAGGTTACTTCTTATGTTCTCCCCTAGGATTTTGATGGATTCCTGTCTCACATTGAGGTCTTTCATCCATTTTGAGTTTATCTTTGTGTATGGTGTTAGAGAATGGTCGAGTTTCATTCTTCTGCATGTGGCTGTCCAATTTTCCCAGCACCATTTATTGAAGAGACTGTCTTTTTTCCATTGCATATTTTTTCCTGCTTTGTCAAAGATTATTTGACCATAGAGTTGAGGGTCCATATCTGGGCTCTCTATTCTGTTCCATTGGTCTATCTGTTTTTGTTCCAGTACCATGCTGTCTTGGTGAACACTGCTTTGTAATATAGCTTGAAATCAGGCAACCTGATGCCCCCAGCTTTGTATTCTTTTTCAACATTTCCTTGGCGATTTGGGGTCTTTTCTGATTCCATACAAATTTTAGGATTGTTTGTTCCAGCACTTTGAAAAATGTCATTGGAATTTTGATCGGGATGGCATTGAAGGTATAGATTGCTCTGGGTAGCATAGACATTTTAACAATGTTTATTCTTCCAGTCCATGAGCATGGAATGTTTTTCCATCTTTTTGTGTCTTCTTCAATTTCTTTCATGAGTGTTCTGTAGTTCCTAGAGTATAGATCCTTTACCTCTTTGGTTAGGTTTATTCTGAGGTACCTTATGGTTTTTGGTGCTATTGTAAATGGAATCAATTTTCTAATTTCTCTTTCTACAGTTGCATTGTTATTGTATAAGAAAGCAACT
>NW_027896231.1:0-12956 GCF_054177405.1 Leptonychotes weddellii | reverse complement strand
GGCGCCTGGGTGGCTCAGTTGGTTAAGCGACTGCCTTCGGCTCAGGTCATGATCCTGGAGCCCCAGGATCGAGTCCCGCATCGGGCTCCCTGCTCGGCAGGGAGTCTGCTTCTCCCTCTGACCCTCCCCTGTCTCATGCTCTCTCTCTCTATCTCATTCTCTCTCTCAAATAAATAAATAAAATCTTTAAAAAAAAAAAAAAACTCCCTTTTCGGAAATCATGGCACTTTTAATATACCAGTGTTACTAATCCTTATCATGTTGGGTTATTGATCTGAATATCTACTTCTGTTTTTCCAGAAGACAGAAGCTCTTTGAGACAGATTTCATTTATTCACGATTCTATTTCAAGAATAGTGCCTACTGTGGCACCCAATAAATATCCTCAACGAGCCTGGCAAATTCACAGGCATCTTTAAAAACTAGCCCACGTATTTTCTTCTTCAGCAGCTTTCCTTGCTCCACTCAAATAATAAGAAGCTATATTAAGTGCTTATGCAAGGCAGCCACTGTGCCATGTCCTTTAAAATGCATGATCACTTACCCCCATAGCTCAGTAGAGGGAAAAAAACTTAGATCTAAGTTCAGTGACTTGCTCAAGGTCATTCAGTATGTAGATGATGGAACCAGAAATGAGACTCAGTTTCTTCCTGAGGGATCTTGACCACTATTTTATACCTCTGCCTCCAATAATCATCATCATCATCTTTACTAAGCTCTCTTAATGTACAAGGTACTGTGATTAAAAATACTTTAGATGCACTATTTTATTGAATTCTTAATCGTAAGAGTAGGCACTATTCCTATCCCCAATTTACAGAAGACAAAACTAAGTTAAGCACTCTGCATGGGGTTACACAGCTAAAAAGTATCCGTGAACTCAAATCATCTCATCCCAGAACTTGCAACCATTACCTGTATTATTTCCTCAACACCCCTCTGTCCTGCTGCTTCTTCATCCTTGTACCTAGGACTTCCCTGGGTCCTTACTTTTATCACACGGTATGTACCACTTATTTACAAGTTAATCTCCCCTAGGAGAACATAAGCTTCTTATTGTATCCCTAGTATAACACAGGTCTGCATACAAAGAAAGTGAAGAATCAATAAATGTTGGCAGAACTTACATTTCTAGTCAATGATTTTTAAACTTTATAAGCTGTGATAGCCCTTCCTCAAGTAAAATATTATTTAGAAGCCCAATATTATTAAGAGAAAAAACATAGCGCTGTGTGGGTTAAGCAGCCCAGAGACTCCATTCCAGCTCCACTCACCCCTCAACAAAACTATGCTATAAATTCACTTACTTCACAGGGGCTCGAGCATACACCTGAAGCCAGTCAGGAATTTCTGCAGTATGATATGGATTTGCAGGTACCAGAAGGGACTGATTTCTTTCGGTTTGCTGTGGCTGATATGTGACAGGAGGGGGTTGGTCATACCGAGGTACGCTAAGAAAAAAGAATCAACATTCATCAGGATAAAGGCTCTAAATCTAAATAAGAAATTGTAAAGAACAAATAATATTTAAATGTTTTTCAATGTGCCTCTTGCCCAAACTGAATTCCTTCTACCACCTAAAAAAACAGAAGTCTGACTTTTTTTTTTTTCCTTACCACACCATAAGGTAAAGTAAAATCCACCTTCTCTTGGAAATTAGTAGTCATTAGTGATGGATATAAACCTAAGCTAAATCTTTACATATAATTTTTTAAGGATTTTTATTTATTTGAGAGAGAGAGAGAACAAGTGGGAGGAGGGGCAGAGGGAGAAGGATAAGCAGACTCCCTGCTGAGCACGGAGCCCAAAGTGGGGTTCAATCCCAGGACCCGGAGATCATGACCTGAGCCGAAGTCAGACACTTAACCAATTGAGCCACACAGGTGCCCAAAATCCTTACATATTTTTAAGAGATTTCTTCTGTCTGGTATTTATTCTTTTCAAGGAACCCGAAAGGAAGCTATAAAAAATTTGGAGCTAAATTACAACCTTTATACCAAGGCTTAAAACTAAAAGTAGTAATTTTCAGTAATAACTAGTAATTAGCTGTAAATTTATATTGGAAAGGCTGATAGTTTCTCTCAAAATGAGAATGGATACTTTCTTCCTCCGTTAGGCTGAAAAGAGGATTTGGAATATGCAGTCTAGTGGGAATGAGAACTGCGCTTGAATTTCCACAATAACCATTCTGCTTTTACCAAATTATGAGAACATATGGGAGTTAGAGTTGATTAGAACCATTTTAAATCACAGAGATTTAAAACAAAAAGAAAAAACAGACCATGCTTTTTAATTAGTTCTAATGGCCTAACTGGTGGGACAGAGAGAACAGCAAGGTGGAGAGGCAGTTGTTATATGGGAAAATGCTAAGGAAAAAGCACTGAACCACTTGAAGCCTAAAGACTGAAATTTGGGAGGCCAAAGTGATCTATTCCAGAATAGGAGACAAAACTGGAAGAGCCTGCTCCACACATCAATATTTATGTGTACATCAGAAAAGGTCACTGCAATACTAACCTAGGATTAAGATAATTGTTAGACTGTGATTAACAATTTAAAGATCAAAGTCCAAATGGCACTGCAATTTTATATTTATCTCTTCTTTCATAAGTAGGTACAAAGTGAAATATCCTTTGATAGCACAATTGGGGGGTGGGAAAGAACTGAGGCTTTGAAGTCTCATATGCCTGAGAGTTAACCTTAGTTTGGCCACCTCATGAGTTATATGAATGTGGGCAAAACTGCTTTACTTCTCTAAGCTTCAGCCTTCTTATTTGTAAAATTGGAATAAATTCATACCAAAGATGATTGTTCTCAACAGTAAATAAATGAGCTAGTAAGTCAAGTGTTCTGTATAAAGATTAGCATAATAGAGACAATCAAAAATAGTTATTAATACTATGGATGTGAGCTTAAGAAAGGTGTTTGTTCTCTCTGGTTTAATGTCTACAGAGCTGCTAAGAGAAGCAAATTGTGAAAATGCCTTGTAAACTATAACAATTCTATAATAATGTAAGGTTACTGATGATAAACAGAAAAGTCAGCTCAATATACTCTCAAATCTGGTTGTGTGGACCACAGAGTCTTCTGCCACCTGGTGATAGCAATCTGTCATCATGTTTGGTTCTTTTTTTTCCTTTTTGCATTTTCCATCATTCTTAGTCAACAAACATCTGGCTGCATTCCCACTATGCGCCTGTCTGTGTGTTGGGTGCTGGGAGTTCCACTCATCCCTGCCCTTGGTGGGAATCGTGATCAGGTAGGAGGGGGCCTGAAAATGGAGGCTAGGGAGGCCAGCAGCTTGCCTGAAATGGTTTAGAGAGTAGGCAAAGGGACCAGAGCCCAACACAGGCAGAGCAGTTGGTTTGGTTCTTTTGAAGTGATGACAATTTCAGTTGTTCAATAAACACTGACTGAAGGCCACTAAATGGAATCGCTGGGAAAAGAAACTTTTCCAAACTGAATTAATAAATCCAAATATGTAAAATGATAAAATAATGATAAAGCTTAGTTTTCTAGGGTATAATATTAAAGTATATTTTCATAACAATTTTAATGGTTCTAAAAAATGCAGAACTCTGCTATAACCAAAGATTGTATTATGCTAGATGATACAAGGAACACCTATCAACGTGCTGATGATACTCTACCCATTTTAAATTTTATGGCTCAGAGGTAGTTAACAGGAATTTATTTGCTATTTCATGACTAAGCTAGTACTAGTTTTTTTTAAATGTACTTTGAAATACAGTGTGTGTGAATTTTACATTTATATACAGCACACCGCAATTTGGATTAATCACCTTTCAAGTGCTCAATAGCTACATATGACAACTGGCTACAATATTCACAGGGCTAAAAGTTTGGTCACATGAGACCTACTGATAAGCCCAAAGGATCACTGGCTACATTTATTAAACAGATCTGGGATGTTTTGTACAGTTCCAATTTTCTCTTTCACAGTAAGAAACAGAACATAGTCAGAAACTGAATAAAACAGCAAGATGCTATAATTCAAAAGTATATTATGACATATTAGGAGGGAGGTCTGTATTATTTATAGAATTTTAAATGGAAAGAGAGATGTTTTAATTATTTCAATTTCTGGGTATCTACAATAAAAACATTTTGGTATATTAAAGCAGAATCTGATCATATGAATACTGATTGTTTTTTGAGGTTGTTTTACAAAGTTTTTTTTAATTTTTTTTTTTTTAAAGATTTTATTTATTTGACAGAGAGAGACACAGCGAGAGAGGGAACACAAGCAGGGGGAGTGGGAGAGGGAAGCAGGCTTCCTGCTGAGCACGGAGCCCGATGCGGGGCTCGATCCCAGGACCCTGGGATCATGACCTGAGCCGAAGGCAGACGCTTAATGACTGAGCCCCCCAGGTGCCCCACAGTTTTTTTTTAATTATTAAAATCACTACTAAACATAAATCCAAAGAAAAATGTCATAAGCTTTCAAATATCAAACTTCAGGATGCCTTTCTCTTTGATGAAAATATGAGCTCAAAATCTAACATTAGACAATCTCAAAACTAAAAGTTGAAAATAAAATTGATACTATACCTAGGAGCACAGGGATGCCTATATTGAGCCTTCTTATTTGTGTGATCTACATAATAGGTTCCAAATTCTGATGACTCAACTCGCTCCCATCCTGGAGGAAGTCCTTCTCGCTCAAGAGGATGGCTCCAATGAGTTGTATTTGTGTTGTGATCTATATAGTATTTTCTCCCTCTCATTGTCCAGTCCACAGACCAGCCAGGAGGAAGAGGTAAATCTTCAGAACCATGGTTAGTTAAATTTCCTAAAGATGTAGCAGCAACTCTCCCAATACCTGAGGAGGAAGAGAGAAAAAGAAGGAATAGAACAATTATTCAAAGCTAAAAAATATGACATCCGGAGAAACAGTCACAAAATTAACTATCCTAATTATACTCTTCTGTTAAAATTCATAATTTTATAATTATAAGAATTTTCATAAAACTAGCCAGTATTACTAAAATTTAATTACAAAAAGAAGGAGGAACAAGACTCCCTCTTCAGAATTAGTTTTGGTTGATGCATCTATCACCAGGCTATACAAACATTTAACTATTAGCAAAGCTACTAAATATGTATACTGCTTAAAAGAAAAGTGAAGAAAATAAAATTTCACCACATTTAAGATTTAAGATTTGACATTTCACCTAAAACAGCAAAAATAAACTTGTAAAACTGTCTCCAGTTTATAATTTCTTAAATATAATCTAGCTGTGCCCTAGAACCATTAAATAAATTTATCAAAGTAGCAACATGTAAGGTCAACATACAAAAATCAATTAAGTATCTGTATATTAACAACAACTGGAAACAAATTATACCACTTATTATAGCTCCAAAAAAATCAAATACTTACATATAAGTAAAACAAAATACAGACAACAAATTATGTGCAGAATCTGTACACTGAAAACTACAAAACACTGCTGAAAGAATTGGAAGACAACCTACCATGTTAATGGATTGGAAGACTCAACATAGTTAAGATGACAACTCTTCCTGAAATGACCTTTAAGTTTAAGATAATTCCAATCAAAATTCCAGCAGGATTTTGTAGATACAGACAGAAACAGGGCTCTAAAATGTATATGGAAAGGCAAAAGAACTAGAGAAGCCAAAAACATTTTTAAAAATAAGAATAAAGTTGGAGGATTCATGCTACCTGATTTCTTTTTTTCTTAAGTAATCTCTATGCCAAACGTGGGGCATGAACTCATGACCCCAAGATCAAGAGTCACATGGTCTACCAACTGAGCCAGCCAGGTGCCCCTCATACTATGTGATTTTTAAGACTTACTATAGAGTAATCAAGACAGTATGATATTGGCAAAAGGACAGACAGATCAATGGAACAAAGAATCCAAAATATACCTACACATACACAATCAATTGATTTTTGACAAAGGTAAAAAGGCAATTTGATTGAGAAAGGGTAGTTTTCAACAAATGACGTTGGAACAACTGGAATCCATATGCAAGAAAATTAATCACAATCTATACCTTCTACCTTCTTTTATAAAAATGAACTTAAGATGGATCATATATCTAAATGTAAAACATAAAAACTATAAATCTTTTAAAAGAAAAAGGAGGATAAATTTTTGTGACCTTTCATTAGATAGAGTTCTTAATCATGATGCTGAAAGTGTAATCCATGAAACAAAAATATTGGTAAATTGGACTTTATCATAATTAAAAATGTTTGCTCTATGAAAGACATTGTTAATAGAAAGAAAATCAAGCTACAGACTGGGAGAAAATATTTACAAGTCACAAATTAGACAAAGGATTTTTTTTTTTTAAAGATTTTATTTATTTGAGAGAGAATGAGAGACAGAGAGCAGGAGAGGGAGGAGGGTCAGAGGGAGAAGCAGACTCCCTGCTGAGCAGGGAGCCCGATGTGGGACTCGATCCCGGGACTCCAGGATCATGACCTGAGCCGAAGGCAGATGCTTAACCATCTGAGCCACCCAGGCGCCCTAGACAAAGGATTTTAATCTAGAATTCATAAAGAACTCTCAAAACACTAGGAAAATATTTTAAATGGGCAAAAGATTTGAACAGGCACTTCAAAGAAGATATATAGATGGTAAATGAGCAGATAAAAAATGCTCAAATCATATTAACCATCACGGACAGTGCTAATTTAAAAAAACCCTACAAATTAAAACCACAATGAAAGGACAATACACATCTTTGAGAATGGCCAAAAAAAAGGAAAAAAAATCTGACAACATAAGTTGTGATGAGCATGTGAAGCAACTGAAACTCTCATACACTGCTGGTGGAAATGCAAAATACTTCAGCCACTCTGGAAAACACTTCAGCAAGGTCTTATCAAGTTAAATATGTTTTCCATATGATGCAGCAATTCTATTCCCAAATATTTAACCTAAACAAATGAAAATGCTTCTTCACACAAAAACCTGTATGGGGATGTTTATAGTGTTGAAAATGGAAACAACCCACATGTCCTTCAAGAGAATGAGTAAACCAGTACAATCATACAGCAGAATCTACAGTAAAAAGGAACTAATTATTGATACATGCAACAACATGGATAAATCTCAGAGGCATTACAGAGAGTGAAAGGAGCCAGCCTCAAATGTCTGTACATTGTATGATTCCATTCATATGAAATTATTGCAAAGGCAAAACTACTAGGACAGAAAATTGTGGTTGCCAGGAATTAGGGGTGGGGTGAAAAGACCAAGCAACTGTCACAGACCAAAGAACACTAACTACACAAAGGGATAGCAATGAGGTAATTTTTAGGGGTGACTGAAATGTTCTATAAACTGATTGTGTTGGCATTACATAGATCGATCGATCGATTGATCGATCTATATCAAAATTCACAGAACTCTGTACCTTAAAAAAAAACCCTAACTTTACTGTTTGTTATCTATCTATCTATATCAAAATTCACAGAACTCTGTACCTTAAAAAAAAACCCTAAGTTTACTGTTTGTTATCTATCTATCTATCTATCTATATCAAAATTCACAGAACTCTGTACCTTAAAAAAAAAAACCTTAAGTTTACTGTTTGTTATGGGGGGGGGAGGGAAGAATACCCTGGCTGCATCGTTTTATTCTCACATAAGAATAGTAATTGTGTATAACTAATCACCCCAAACTCCAAGATTTAGTTTATTTCCATAGATTAATGACACAGATTGAGCTCTGCATGAGTTTTTCCTTGTTGATGTACAACCATCTTGATAAAAACTTCAATTAATTCAATATACATGTGAGAACTGCCAAAAGCATGTCAGAGCAAGAACAGTAAAGAAGTGGAGATAAGAACAGAGCACTGCGAAAAACTAGTTAGCCCAAAACACTACCCTGGTAATTTCTCCTTGTCCCTCCACAATCCTCCACCCTCTCCAGCAATATAGGAGGTGATTTCAAATAACTGGTAAAGGAAAACTCAATTTGCTTAATATGTATAATAAGAATAGCACAACATCAATCTATAAGAAAAATTAGTTTTGCAAAAAAAAAAAAGGTACAAATTTATTAAAAAGAACATTCGGAAAAATGTCCCAAAGCAGAAAAAAAATGCAACTAAATTCTCCCATTAATTAAGAGAAAAAAGGAAGCA
Organism: Leptonychotes weddellii; assembly: GCF_054177405.1. Classification (NCBI taxonomy): domain Eukaryota; kingdom Metazoa; phylum Chordata; class Mammalia; order Carnivora; family Phocidae; genus Leptonychotes; species Leptonychotes weddellii. The sequence goes on along the minus strand of NW_027896231.1, from coordinate 4,802 downwards.
ATCAATTCTCTAAAAGACCACAAAGAAAAGCAAGAATCCAAAAGATGGTAAGGCAACAGAGATAAAAGCTGTGCTCAGGAAAGAAAGAAAGATGAAGACAAAAACTGGAAGAACAAACATGCAGTGTTCGTTACAACGGAGAAACCTGGCAAATCTTAACCAAGTATGATCGTTAATATCACCAATAATGTCATATACATATACAAGTATCTCCCTATATTTGACATGATGAGGATACTTCACCTCTGTGCTTATTCCTTCCAAAAACCAAAAGCCCTATCTAATCATGAGAAAGACATGAGACAAAATCTAAACTGAAGGACAGTTCACAAAATATCTAGCAAGTATTCCTCAAAACTATCAAGGTCATGAAAAACAAGAAAAGACGAGGCAACTGTCACAGACAAAGGACACTAAGGAGAAATGACAACTGCGTGCAATGCGGTACTCTGACTGGATCCTGGAACAGAAAGCTGACATTAATGAAAAAACTGGCAAAATCCAAATAAAACTTGGGAGTTAATAAAAAATTCGTGAGTTCACAGATACTAAAAATAAAAACTCAGTTTACCTTTGGAGGTATCTAGGGTGCCAATTCATTATTCTAAAAACTAGTAAATAAAGGGAAAGATTTAGTATTTATCCTTTCTTATATGAATAGCAACCAAATAATTGATGAGACAGTTATTATAGAATTCCAACTAACCGAGAAGAAATGACAGAATTAGGGTATCGCCATTTGCAAAACCTAATGAAATACCGGATCTAGCCAATGATCATTAATGGCTGTCAAATCAACAGGGAAAAGGCCGGTGGAGAACTTCATGATGAATGAACTGTACTGACATCTGATCCCATCAATTTTAGGATCAAAAAGAGAAATTAGTCATTATGTGTCTCTGGAACTGATGCAGCAGAATGTATACAACAGCATCTATGAACTATTTTGGCAAAAAGAGAAATGCAAGAAAGAAAATAAACACAGTCACAGTATCCTTTGAGAAGAAAGGCATATATTTTTAAAACATATGGGAACTACAGAACAAAACAAAGCTAACAAGCCTTTTGGTGAAATGGACCTTGGTTTCTGTCAAACTGCAACTGAAGGTTTATTTAATAAGTGTAGCTTAAGCAATTTCTGTACTTAAAGAAAAAATGTTTAAACAAAAAAGAAATAAGCCAATGTACTAAAGACATGCACATAGCAAATGACTTTAAAATCACATTTTAAAGCATGCAATGGCTTTATATTTTCTCATACTTCCATCATTAAAAATGTTGTATTACTGGCCATAACCAAGGATAGCAATTTAAAAAAATTAGAGTCAATTCACTGTACTCATACTGAGTTATTCATAAAAATGAAAACTTTTTGGCCCAACAGAGGTCCCCCTGGAAATACATAAACAGATTTCTAAATACAAACATTTTTAAAAACAAAAACTCTTATAGTAAAAAATAATAATAAAGTAATAAAAACTGTATAAGCTTAGAGATCAAAGTTGTGACAATTTTGTTCATCTGCTTGGAAAATCCAAATTTCCATATACTGAACTTGCCTAAATCTAGAAACACATACACCTCTACATTTAAACAACATTAAGTACCAAACACCAGATTTAAACTGTGATAAAATGTGAAATTCATATTTAGAGGAAACACAAAGACCCCTCTGTAAAAATTCATATTTTTTTTGAATTAAACCTCAACAATTTGATAAGGGGGCCAAGATGTCCTCAAAGTTCCAAACAGGCTCATCAGCTTTACCAGTGCCATCTAAAACCATGATTCCTAACCTTTTCATGATACACTCCACCTGTACTTTCTGAAAGTGCCATGTGCACTAATTTTTTTCAAACTATTTGGGATAATTTTATAAAACCTATTGAGAGAAGAATGTACAATACAAAAAGACTAAAAATCAGATTTAAAACAAAACATTCCTAGTAATAAAATAGGTCCAGAAGACAGGGGGAAAAAAAAGCTATGTTAAGCTCTAACACATGAGACCTCTGCTCTAAGTTCAGCCAGGAAGTTGAAACTTCAATAGCCAAACATGTCAAATCTGGAAAAAGCACAGAAGAGCACAAAACACTCTTATAAAAGGCATGAACACTAACAATTATGAGTGTCTCCTCTGTCCCTGACCCTTTTCCAAATTTATTATTTCATATTCAAAATAGCTCTATAGGTAATAGAATCACTACCAATTTACAGATGAGAAAACAAAGGTTCAAGTAAGTTATTTCCAAAGCCAGAGAATAGTATACAAATGAAAAATTTATTACTAACAAAGTAATCAACAAACAAAAGATCAACTGTAATTCTTCAAAGAAAAGTATGACTGCTGATAATAAAAGAAAAAACAAGCTACCAATTTTGAATTCAATCAGTGGAAAAATAAGAACTTGTTTCTGGAGATACAAGGAAAAAATTTTAGTTTTCTATTATTTCAATTAGTCCCAGAAAAGAATGAGTGGCACTCATAATCCTCAGAATAACTTCAATTTGAAGGGATTAAATTGTGCAAACACCTTCCATGTATATAAAGTAATACATTCATAAACTAAATACATTATTACCCAAACACAAGGATAAAAGTATTATTTTGTCTCTCCATCAAGACTTTACTAGATATGTCTCCAAAGAATTTAATCTCATACAACTCGGCAGATACCTGTGAAACCTGCCCTTACAGACAAAGTTTGAAAATTCTGGTTTACTAATTTTGTAGTGGCTACAGAGAATAAAATGGAATCTGGAACTCTAATGAAGGTCCACAAGCTTCAGGGTAATGAACGCTAAATGCCATAGCCCAAGTTACAATTAAGATGTTGATAAAGAGATCTAAAGAGATCTACCTTTTCTCCTCCTCTGCAAAATAATTACAAATAAAGTTGTGTCCCTAAATATTATTAACCACTTCTCAAAGATGATTCTGGGTTCACTAAATATTTATGCATTTCTTGGAGTAAACATTATTTCAGTGTTTTTTTGTAAAGGCTGACACTTTTCAGTTTGATTTTGGTAACCTGACTTCTTTAGTCGTCTTTAAAAATAAAAGTTTTAAAAGTCTGTTACTTAAAACTGTATAGAACCAAATTATTTAAATGAAAAACAAAGGAATTCATTCTGCCTTTAGTACTCCAACTGAAGACTTCCTGTTAACAGCTAAATTCCTTCCTTTGGCACATAGGGTAGGTGCCTGCCCAGTACACTGGCCAAATGTTAACGGTCAGATTTCACCGCTAAACCTAGAACTTGCTAAGCCCTGAAACCCCCTGAGATATTATACAACCTGTTTTTGGCTTCTGCCAAATACAATAAAATAAAGTTAACCCTTAAGATAAGGTATTTCCTGAAGGTCTAAGTAACTGGCAGGATATACTACTTGCATTAAGTCATTACCAAACTATTTTCTTCCTTATCTTCTTAATGTTTACCAACTTAGTAACAACAATCAAAATTTAAATGTTGTGAAAATAAATCTGTCTATAGCACATCTTTACCCTCCCACAAACTTACTTTCTCCTTTCCATTCACTCTAATTCCTTGAATTCTCTTCAGCATTAATCTCGAAAACATGATTTCAAGTCTTTTCAAGATGAATTCAAGAAACTTCCAGCTATTGTTTCATATTCAGATTTTTTCCTTCTGGAAAAGACAGCTGTTAGGCTTTTCTGCTTGGTTAGTAATTGGTTATTAATCCTTCCCTGACACTTAACAGACTCCTTCAAAAAAGCACTGTTTTTCTCTAAAAGGTAAAACATTAAATCTTATTGCCCTGATATAAATTAATGCTATTAAGTGAAATTTCTCAAGCACATTATCACTCTAATAAATGCAAATCTTTTTTAAAAATGACTCCTCAGTTTGAAAAAGTATCCAATTAATTTGTATTTTATTTATCCCTAGTTCATGATTGGAAAGTTATTTTGAAATCTGTCATTAAACTTATAAAAACTATGTCAGACTGCCACTAAGAGAGGATCAGTAGAAATTTAGTTCTTGCAGTATTTCCTCAATGACACTCTGTGAATCAGAATTTTAAAACAATATTTTAACATGGCATTATTAATTCTTCATACTTTCATTTAGGAAGAAGTGTTATGAGTTCTCAGTGATGTTTGCAATATAAATACACATGATAAAAGTAAGTGCGAAGAACAATCTGTATTTATGGTAAACAAACTGTTTTAAGCTTTTATTCCTGCTACCTCTCAGCCACCAAAACTGTCTTAAGACTCCAGACTTGAAATCTCTGGATTCATTCACTTAGTCAACCATCTATGCTAATCCTATCTGAATCTTCTCTTTTCCTTATCTCTCATATCCCATTTGTGGCCAAGTCCCATCAATGCAGATGAGTCCCACTTCTCCCCTTTCTAAAAGTTTGCAGCCCAAGTCAGGTCCTCATTAACATTTAAAATAGTAACCTCCAAACATTCACCAAATGGAAGATTATGAAGTCAATGAAACTACTCATAAATAGTATATAACATTAAGAAATTTATTCAAGTAAAAAGCAGGGATATAAAACTGTACAGAATATAATCACAACAATGTTAAAAAAAAAAAAAAAGAATACCACAGGAAAAGATGAAGGAAATAACTGAAATACAACGAATCTCTGGCCTGATGAGCACTTTCCCTTAACTTTTCTGCTTTTTGCAAATTTTCTACAGTAAGCAGCTATTACTCTAAAAAATGATTTATTTTTTAAAACTTACTATTTTGTTTGGGTAACAAATCATTTCTGAGGTTTAAAACTTACGATATTAGAAACAGCCAAAATAAACACC
>NW_027896230.1:0-239 GCF_054177405.1 Leptonychotes weddellii | reverse complement strand
TGAAAATATAAACCACTTTGAGATACCCATAAATGTCTATCAGAATGACTACATTTAAAAGGCAGTCATTTAAAAATATTATCAAAAATATGGAGCAAGGGGAAGTCTCAAACGTTGCTGGTGGGAGTGTAAATGTTGCAACCACTTTTTTAGAAGTTTGTTGGTTTCTGATGAAGTTTGACATATATTTACCTTGTTATCCAGCAATTCCCCTCCTAACCAAGAAAAATGAAAATATA
>NW_027896229.1:0-239 GCF_054177405.1 Leptonychotes weddellii | reverse complement strand
CTGGGTGGCTCAGTTGGTTAAGCGACTGCCTTCGGCTCAGGTCATGATCCTGGAGTCCCGGGATCGAGTCCCGCATCGGGCTCCCTGCTCGGCGGGGAGTCTGCTTCTCCCTCTCCCACTCCCCGTTTGTGTTCCCTCTCTCGCTGTGTCTTTCTCTGTCAAATAAATAAATAAAATCTTTAAAAAAAAAAAAAAAAGAGGCTCTGGGAAACAATGCTTCCTTCTCACGGAAAGCCCAA
>NW_027896228.1:0-239 GCF_054177405.1 Leptonychotes weddellii | reverse complement strand
ACTAGTAATTTTTACGTATTTCTTTTCTGCATCTCTCATTCTCGAGGTCTGAGAACTTGTTAATCACCAAAATCTAAAACCATGACTGTCATAGACACTTGAATGAATATTTTTTTTTATTCTTATGTTAATCCCCATACATTACATCATTAGTTCTAGATGAAGTGTTCCATGATTCATTGTTTGTGCATAACACCCACTGCTCCATGCAGAACGTGCCCTCCTCAATACCCACCACC
>NW_027896227.1:0-239 GCF_054177405.1 Leptonychotes weddellii | reverse complement strand
CATCGGGTTATACACTAAATTCTGGGAAGGCTGCTAATATTTGGCCAAATTTCAGAAAATAAAATGTTCAGTTGGAACTCCTCTTCTTCAATAGTATATCTGAATACTGATTACAGCACTGAGATGAACTAACCAGTTATTTATAGTTTGTATACCTAGTTTTCCCCTTAGAGATTTTCCGAGTTGCACCACATTTCTAACTTATGAATTATATAGATTAAAAATACTGGCAAGAAGTA
>NW_027896226.1:0-239 GCF_054177405.1 Leptonychotes weddellii | reverse complement strand
TTGATGTTCTTCACCCCGGAAAGGCAACAGTACCTAAGACAGAAATTCGGGAAAAACTAGCCAAAATGTACAAGACCACACCAGATGTCATATTTGTATTTGGATTCAGAACCCAGTTTGGTGGTGGCAAGACAACTGGCTTTGGCATGATTTATGATTCCTTGGATTATGCAAAGAAAAATAAACCCAAACACAGACTTGCAAGACATGGCCTCTATGAGAAGAAAAAGACATCAAGA
>NW_027896225.1:0-239 GCF_054177405.1 Leptonychotes weddellii | reverse complement strand
CATCGGGTTATACACTAAATTCTGGGAAGGCTGCTAATATTTGGCCAAATTTCAGAAAATAAAATGTTCAGTTGGAACTCCTCTTCTTCAATAGTATATCTGAATACTGATTACAGCACTGAGATGAACTAACCAGTTATTTATAGTTTGTATACCTAGTTTTCCCCTTAGAGATTTTCCGAGTTGCACCACATTTCTATCTTATGAATTATATAGATTAAAAATACTGGCAAGAAGTA
>NW_027896224.1:0-239 GCF_054177405.1 Leptonychotes weddellii | reverse complement strand
TACGTCTCTGTTTCTTCACTTATTGACTATAACCACTGACACTCACACTGTCTATTCACTTCTGTCCACCCATCTATTTGTTGTCTTAGAACATTTAACTCTCACTGTTTTATATTTTGTTTATAAGAGTTACTGATGGCTCTCAAAGAGCAGAAAATATGTCATACCCATCTTCATACTCATAGCTTCCAGGCAAAGACGATTATATAAATGATGTCAGATGATCTGAACCTAGGTCG
>NW_027896223.1:0-239 GCF_054177405.1 Leptonychotes weddellii | reverse complement strand
GGGAGCTAAACTTCTTTGTATTTGCAAACATCAGCATATGGATTCCTAGTTTTTATTCTGATAGTCATATGTATGAACTTTGTAACCTCTGAACAGTTGTTGAAGACAAGCATACTAGATCAGTCCAGAGCTAATGATGCTTGATGTAACTGGAGGGTAGGAGCTCAACCTTGCTCCCTAGAAAATCCCAAGTGAAGAATCAGCAGCAACAGGCAGCTACTTGCAGTCCTGCAAATGGG
>NW_027896222.1:0-239 GCF_054177405.1 Leptonychotes weddellii | reverse complement strand
CAAGCAGGGGGAGTGGGAGAGGGAGAAGCAGGCTTCCTGTGGAGCAGAGAGCCCGACGCGGGGCTCGATCCCAGGACCCTGGGATCATGACCTGAACTGAAGGCAGACGCTTAATGGCTGAGCCACCCAGGCGCCCCTCCCTCTATTATTCTTAGTGAAAAAACGAAATAGTATATCAAGTCCAGTACAGGTAAGAATGTAGGGAAATACACTCACTCTTTCTTGAATAGGATATAAAT
>NW_027896221.1:0-239 GCF_054177405.1 Leptonychotes weddellii | reverse complement strand
ATCGGTGACCTCCAATGAATGATGCCTCCTGGAATTCATGAATGTCCATGGTGACTAAGGGCTGGGCTCATGACTGATTTCATCAAGAGAATATGGCAGAATCAAAAGGAATGAGATCTTGCCATTTGCAACGACGTGGATGGAACTGGAGGGTATTATGTTGAGTGAAATAAGTCAAACAGAGAAAGACATGTATCATGATCTCACTGATATGAGGAATTCTTAATCGCAGGAAACAA
>NW_027896220.1:0-1547 GCF_054177405.1 Leptonychotes weddellii | reverse complement strand
CTGCTTGTGGTATTAATCACAGAATAGACAAATAGATCAATGGGACAGAATAGAGAGCCCAGGAATAGACCCACACAGATAGAGTCCACTGGTCTTTGAGAAAGGAGCAAAGGCGATTCAGTGGAGAATAGTCTTTTCAACAAATGGTGCTCGAACAACTGGATATTTACATATAAAAAATAAAAACAAATATAGTCACCGACTCTACATCTTTCACCAAAATCCCCTCAAAACGAATCATAGATTTCATTGAAAAATGCAAAAGTAGAAAACGCCTAGAAGATAATAGCGGCACATCTAGGTGACCTTTGGGTTTATGATGATGTTCTAGATAAAATAGCAAAAGCATGGTTCATGGAAGAAATAATTGAAATGTTGGACTTTATTAAAATTAAAAACTTTTGCTCTGCTAAAGATACTATTAGGAGAATGAAAAAAATGGCACAGATTAAGAGAAAATCTTTTCTAAACCCATATCTGATAAAGGATCGACACCTAAAATATCCCCAAATCTCTTAAAACCCAACAATAAGAGAACAACCCAATTGAAAAATGGGGAAAAGATCTGCACAGACACCTCACCAAAGAAGGTGTGCACAAGACAAAGAAGCAAATGAAAAGATGCCCAACTTCCTATGACATCAGGGAGTTGTAAATTAAAACAACAAGATACTAGCACACTCCTGTTAGAATGGCTGAAATTTGAATCGCGGACCACACTGTATGCTGGTCAGAATGTGGAGAAAGTGAACTCTCCTTCAGTGCTGGAGGAAATGCGGAATGGTACAGCCACTTTAGTTCCAGTTTGGCAGTTTGTTACAAAATGAAACATACTCTTAAAGTAAGATTTAGTAATTGGACTCCTTGTTATTTACCCAAAGGAGCTGAAAACTTAACATGTACATGATAACCTCCCCACGGATGTTTATAGCAGCTTTATTCATAACTGGCAAAACTTGGAAACAACCAAGATGGGCTGCAGTAGGTGAACGGTTAAACTGTGGTACATCCATTAAATGGCATATTATTTAGTGATAAAAGAAGTCAACTTTTATTCCATGAACTGATGTGCAGCAACCTTAAATGCATATGGTAAGTGGAAGAAGCCAGTTTGAGAGGGCTCCATACTGTATTATTCCAAGTGCAAGGCATTCTGGAAAAGGCAAAGTTATGGAGACATTAAAAGATGAGTAGTTGCCAGGAGTTGAAGGAGTGGAAGGGATTAATTTGTTGAGCATAGGACATGTTTAGAGCTGTGCAAAGTTTTGTATGATACTATAATGGTAGATACATGTCCTTCTACATTTGCCAGAACCCATAGAATATAGTGAATCCTAATTTAAATTATGGGCTCTGGATAATTGTGTATCAGTATTGGCTCATGAATTGTAGCAAATGTACCAAACTAATGCAAGATGTTAATAACAGGGAAACCGTGGGTGGGGTGAGGGAAGGGGCTGAGAGGTTATAGGGAAACTCTACCTTTCCCACAATTTTTTTTTTTAAAGATTTTATTTATTTATTCATGAGAGACAGAGAGAGAGAGA
>NW_027896219.1:0-239 GCF_054177405.1 Leptonychotes weddellii | reverse complement strand
CCTGGGTGGCTCAGTCGGTTAAGCATCTGCCTTGGGCTCAGGTCATGATTCCAGGGTCCTGAGATTGAGTCCCACATCAGGCTCCTTGCTCAGCGGGGATCCTGCTCCTCCCTCTGCCTGCAGCTCCTCCTGCTTGTACTCTCTCTCTCTCTCTGGCAAATGAATAAATAAAATCTTTTTTAAAAAAAAAAGAAAAGAAAATCTTTGAACATACACTTCCATATCAATATCCCAAATGA
>NW_027896218.1:0-239 GCF_054177405.1 Leptonychotes weddellii | reverse complement strand
AATTTCCTTTGCCCTTTATCCTTTTATTATACCTACAAGACAAAACCCTCAATTCTAGATCAATATACACGGTTTTTCCTATCCTATTTTGAATTTTCTCTACTCTTAACTAGATATCTGACATTCTTATTCTTTCTCCAGTCTCAGATGATGGTCTCCTTATCTAGTTAAAATTAAAGAAAATAAAGTCAGGGAGAAGGCATTAGAACAGAACCCCTTTAACTTTCTCCCACCAGGTA
>NW_027896217.1:0-239 GCF_054177405.1 Leptonychotes weddellii | reverse complement strand
AATATTAATTACCAATAGTCTACTATTGACTAGACACCTCACTGATAACATAATTTGCTAATTAACATCTATTTTGTATGTTGTATGTATTATACGCTGTATTCTTACAAAATTCCCAAGGAGGTATCTGAATCCAGGAATAATGCATTTTAATTCTTTTAAACTTATTAGAGCAAAAATATATCAGCAGCAAAAAAAAATTAGAGAAATGGGTTCTAGTGATTAAGAGAGGAATTAAA
>NW_027896216.1:0-239 GCF_054177405.1 Leptonychotes weddellii | reverse complement strand
AATAATGGGTTTGATATTTTTATGTTAAATTAAAAAAAAAAAAACAGGAAGAAGAAATACAACAAATCAAAACCAGAACAGAAAAAGGAGGTAATATATATTTAATACTCATGACCCCTTCCCCTTTACATTCAGTGTCCCATATCCCTGAAAAGAGCACCTGTAATTGTTTCTAAATAGTTACTGATGACAAGGTTCCTGGATGCTGTCTTGAGGCTCAAGGGTTTTACTACATGAAT
>NW_027896215.1:0-239 GCF_054177405.1 Leptonychotes weddellii | reverse complement strand
CCGGCGCGCCGCCGCAACCCGAGCCCGCCCCGCCCCGCCCCGCGCCGCCCCCGCCCCCGCCCCCGGACCCCGCGAGCCCGAGGTCTCCTGTCGAACGTCTAGAACTTCGGGGGCGTGCTTGGCGACTGACGCTCTGCTTGTGCAGCCCGCAAACGTTACGGGACGGACACCCCACTTTCCCCTCCCACGGCTCACGAACTCCTCAGGAGGGGATTCGTGGAGCTTGGAGGTGGGGTATG
>NW_027896214.1:0-239 GCF_054177405.1 Leptonychotes weddellii | reverse complement strand
GGCACACTGCCGGCTTTGCTCTGGCTGCTCCGCATGATAGAAAGCCTCAATCCAGGAGGATCCTCACAGGATGACACACAACCTCCACCAAATTTCATTCCCATCTCACTGCCTACACTGACCACCTTATGGAGCACCTTGTGGAGCCTGCCCACAGCCCTCCTGCACCCCTCACTTCCACACCCTGCTCTACTTCCTTATCCCATGCTCTCCACTCCTGTAACAGACGTAGATCATAT
>NW_027896213.1:0-239 GCF_054177405.1 Leptonychotes weddellii | reverse complement strand
GTTTTATGTAACTAAAAAAATATATCTGAAGTCATATAGTATCATGTTAAGTCAGACTTAATGAAGGTGTGTGGTAAGTCTATATATATATTCTGTATATTATCCCCTACTCATGTGTATATTTGAAATCTCTCACAATTTTAAAAACAACTTTTTAAAAATAAACTTATTCAAGGTATATGATTGCTTTTAAATGGAGCATGCTCTCTGCTTTAAAAATCACCATTAATAAAGTTTGA
>NW_027896212.1:0-239 GCF_054177405.1 Leptonychotes weddellii | reverse complement strand
TGCAATGGGAGGATGGATGGTGCAAACTGTAAAGCACTGCGCACACATTGGGTGTGATTTGACTCTAAGATTTGGGGGAGAAGGATTGAGGTGGCCAGGAGTTTTTTGAGCATGGAGAGGCAAAAACCAGACATGAGGCTGCAGGGTGTGGTGAGGGTGGGAGCCCCTCCCTGCGAACCCAGGAGAAGCTTCAGAAAGTCATAACCAGAGGGGCAGGCAGTCCTGGCAAGTGAGGGGTC
>NW_027896211.1:0-239 GCF_054177405.1 Leptonychotes weddellii | reverse complement strand
GCCTCAACATTCCTAATGGTATCCTCTCATAAAATTCCTTTTTTTTTTCATCAGAGCTGCTATCTTATCAGGTTTCCTCTCCCTCCATATTAGTGCCCATATTAGATTAAGTCTAATGTGGGTACTTAGCACATGCAGGATTAAGTAGGTTCACATACATCAGGGACTTAGAACAACATCTAGTGCATAAAACATGCAATTGATGTTAGCTATTACTATTTTTATTGCTTACTTGCAAG
>NW_027896210.1:0-239 GCF_054177405.1 Leptonychotes weddellii | reverse complement strand
ACGGACAGAGGGATGGGCTCTGGATGGCCCTTCTGCCCGCTGGCCAAAGCCTCTCTCCTCGACCCAGGGAGCCTGGAGTTGCACTTCCTTCCTGAGCCACGGAGGCTCGGGCTTGCTGTGTATTTCAGTCACAGGAATATTGATTGCACTGGGTTCTTAGGCTGTGATGCTCTATGAATCCTGCCTTTCCTGAGCTAATGGGGCGGCATAAATAACTCTGGGGAAAGCCCCCAAGTCAG
>NW_027896209.1:0-1547 GCF_054177405.1 Leptonychotes weddellii | reverse complement strand
GCTGGCATAGAGTTGCTCATAATATGTTCTTATAATTGTTTGTATTTCTTTGGCGTTGGTTGTGATGTCTCCTCTTTCATTCATAATTTTGTTGATTTGGATCCTTTCTCTTTTATTTTTATAATTCTGGCCAGGGGTTTATCAATCTTGTTAATTCTTTCAAAGAACCAGCTCCTAGTTTTGTTGATCTGTTCTACTGTTCTTTTGGTTTCTATTTCATTGATTTCTGCTCTGATCTTTATTATTTCTGTTCTCCTGCTGGGTTTAGGCTTTATTTGCTGTTCTTTCTCCAGCTCCTTTAGGTGTAGGCTTAGGTTGTGTATTTGAGACCTTTCTTGTTCCCTGAAAAAGGCTTTTATTGCTCCATACTTTCCTCTTAGGACTGCCTTTGCTGCATTCCCAAAGATTTTGAACAGTTGTGTTTTCCTTTTCATTTGTGTCCATGAATTTTTAAATTCTTATTTAATTTCCTGGTTGACACTTTCAGTCTTTAGTAGGATGCTCTTTAGCCTCTATGTATTTGAGTTCTTTCTGACTTTCGTCTTGTGATTGAGTTTGAGTTTCAAAGCATTGTAGTCTGAAAATATGCAGGGAATGATCCCAATCTTTTGGTACTGGTTGAGACCTGATTTGTGACCTAGGATGTGATCTATTCTGGAGAATGTTCCATGGGCACTGGAGAAGAATGTGTATTCCATTGCTTTGGGATGGAATGTTCTGAATATATCTGTGAAGTCCATTTGGTCCAGTGTGTCGTTTAAAGTCTTTATTTCCTTGTTGATCTTTTGCTTAGATGATCTGTCCATTTCAGTGAGGGGGGTGTTAAAGTCTCCCACTATTTTGCTTTTGTTATTAATTGGCTTATATAATTGGCTGCTCCCATGTTAGGGGCATAGATGTTTACAATTGTTAGATTGTCTTGTTGGATGGACTCTTTAAGTAGGATATAGTGTCCTTCCTCATCTCTTATTACAGTCTTTGGTTTAAACTCTAATTTGTCTGATATAAGGATTGCCACCCCAGCTTTCTTTTGGTGACCATTAGCATGGTAAATGGTTTTCTACCCCTTCACTTTCAATCCTGGGGTGCCTTTGGTTCTAAAATTACTCTCTTGTGGACAGCATATTGATGGGTCTTGTTTTTTTATCCAATCTGATACACTGTGTCTTTTGATTGTGACATTTAGCCCATTTACATTCAGGGTAACTATGGGAAGATATGAATTTAGTACCATAGTATTGCCTGTAAGGTGACTGTTACTGTATATTGTCTGTGTTCCTTTCTGGTCTATGTTACTTTGAGGCTCTCTCTTTGCTTAAAGGACCCCTTCCAATATTTCCTTTAGGGCTGGTTTCGTGTTTGCAAATTCCTTTAGTTTTTGTCCTGGAAGCTTTTTATCTCTCCTTCTCTTTTCAATGACAGCCTAGCTGGATATAGTATTCTTGGCTGTATATTTTTCTCATTTAGTGCTCTGAATATATCATGCCAGTCTTTTCTGGCCTGCCAGGTCTCTGTGGATAGGTCTGTTGCCAATCTAATTTTCTACC
>NW_027896208.1:0-239 GCF_054177405.1 Leptonychotes weddellii | reverse complement strand
ACTCTACTCACAAGCTTTCAGTGAGTCTCCACTGACCAAAATATAAATCAGAACTCCTTGAGAGCCTGGCACTCAAATCCAAATTTAACTCCAATATACAACTTACCTATTTCTTTTTCTACATGGAAATATTGCTTCAGTCAAATTGATCTAATTCCTGTCTCACACATATACTTTGCATTTCCCTGCTTCTGTTTCCATCCATGGGATGGAATACACTTCTTTTTCTTTTTCTTTTT
>NW_027896207.1:0-239 GCF_054177405.1 Leptonychotes weddellii | reverse complement strand
CCACCACTCCAGCAACCCTCGGTTAACTTTTTTTTTTTTCTCTCTTTTTTACTCGGTTAACTTTTAATGCCTGTACTCACCTTTCTCTACCCAGTCATAGTGAAAAGGACCTTTTCCAGTTCAAAGCTAATTCTTCCTCTTACATTTTTTAACCCATCCCCTGCCATCTCTTTAAGGATCAAAAATACCTCACACCATAGGTCTACCCTCTCTCTCCAGTTTTCAAAACTTCTCTTATA
>NW_027896206.1:0-239 GCF_054177405.1 Leptonychotes weddellii | reverse complement strand
TTCTGTTCAGAGAGTTGTTGCTATCCTTTTCTTCGATCTCCTGTTGAGTTTGTAGGTGTTCAGAATGGTTTGATCCCTATCCAGCTGAATTCCTGAGACCAGACGAAATCCAGGTCTCCTACTCCTCTGCCATCTTGCTCCCGGCCCCCCTCCACTAGATTTTCTACATCTGTCTAGCAGGCCAGGGAAAAAAAGAACATGGAATATTACAAGGGAGGTTTCATGGGCCAGGTTTGGGG
>NW_027896205.1:0-239 GCF_054177405.1 Leptonychotes weddellii | reverse complement strand
AAGCTATCCATGAGCAGGACGGGCCCCGTGGCCCTAAGCAGAAGATCATGGAGAGAGAACACCCTCCACCACAGCCCAAGTGCTCCCTTACCCCCCACCCCCTGGTCATGCTCTCTATCTCAAATAAATAAATAAAATCTTAGAAAGAAAGAAAGGAAAGAAAGGAAGAAAGGAAGAAAGAAGAAAGAAAGAAAGAAAGAAAGGAAGAAAGAAAGAAAGAAAGGAAGGAAGGAAGGAAG
>NW_027896204.1:0-239 GCF_054177405.1 Leptonychotes weddellii | reverse complement strand
AGCCTTCTGGGGCGCCTGGGTGGCTCAGTTGGTTAAGCGGCTGCCTTCGGCTCTGGTCATGATCCTGGAGTCCCTGGATCGAGTCCCGCATCGGGCTCCCTGCTCGGCAGGGAGTCTGCTTCTCCCTCTGACCCTCTCCCCTCTCATGTGCTCTCTGTCTCTCTCATTCTCTCTGTCTCAGATAAATAAATAAAATCTTAAAAAAAAAAAAATAGCCTTCTTAGCCAGCTCGTATGTAT
>NW_027896203.1:0-239 GCF_054177405.1 Leptonychotes weddellii | reverse complement strand
CCGGTGCACGGTGCTGGCCAGGAGGAGGGTCCGTCCGTAGCAGGGCTAGGTCACCGGCCGCTTGTTCGTGGGTCCTCGGAGCCGAGACTCCTTCCTCTTCCTCTTCTGGGGACCCTGCTGCAGGGCTTCCTGCGCGGTGCCTAGCGTGTCAGCAGGCTGCTGGGTGTATCATCACACACCCGTCGTGCGCTGGGCCCCAGAGGGTGCTGCCTGCCTCCGTCGGGTGGGGAAGCAGAGTG
>NW_027896202.1:0-239 GCF_054177405.1 Leptonychotes weddellii | reverse complement strand
GGTGCCTAGGGGCTTCTAAAAGGGCTGGCTGAGCATCACATGGGTTGCATTGAAGGCAGCCCGTTGCTGGAGGGTTTGGGCGGAGGTTGAACAGCTATCAGCTGGGAGGGCGTGGAGGTTCCCACACAGGGCAGACAGATCCAGGACGCCCCTCCAGCCAGCAACTCCTGGATCCTGCGACTGAGTCCTGAGGTAGGACACCTTCCAAGGGCCCTCCCGGGACAGAAGAGCAAGGGCAG
>NW_027896201.1:0-239 GCF_054177405.1 Leptonychotes weddellii | reverse complement strand
AATGAGGATGAACCCATACACTTCTGCCTTGAGCATCTACGTAGATTGTGGCACCATTTTTCTGGAATTGAAAAGACTAGAGGTGGGAGAAGGAGGAGATAGGAACACTTTGCAGATGGGCACAAAAAACCCTATGTTGGGCATGCTAAGTTTAAAATTTTAGTGATAAATATTGAATTTAAGAATGAGGAGGCTTGAGAGGGAAGTTTAAAGACTTTCATTTGCTTATGTAAGAGGAG
>NW_027896200.1:0-239 GCF_054177405.1 Leptonychotes weddellii | reverse complement strand
AGATGGCTGAGAAAGGAACAGGGAGAGAGGCAGAAAACCAGCCAAGAGCAGGGACATAAAAACAAAGTTCCCTGGAGGAAATGGTCATTGTCAAATGTTACAGAAAGTGAGCTCCTTGGGCGCCTGGGTGGCTCAGTTGGTTAAGCGACTGCCTTCGGCTCAGGTCATGATCCTGGAGTCCCGGGATCGAGTCCCGCATAGGGCTCCCTGCTCGGCAGGGAGTCTGCTTCTCCCTCTGA
>NW_027896199.1:0-239 GCF_054177405.1 Leptonychotes weddellii | reverse complement strand
GGAGGAGAGAGTGAAAATTGCCATATCTCCGTGTTTTGGAATCTGGAAATCCCGGAGCACCACAGACTCCTGGCTCCTGGTCCCCTTGCCTTTCAGGGAATCCCAGCAGTCAGCAAACTGTGGGTTCGGACACAGATCTGCCAATCAGCCTTTTACTATTTCATTAAAATCAGTAGAAAGAATAACAAATCATAAAAGGCCCACCAGAATAACCACAAAACAGCTTTATCAATTATAAC
>NW_027896198.1:0-1547 GCF_054177405.1 Leptonychotes weddellii | reverse complement strand
TCATATGATCTCACTGATATGAGGAATTTGAGGAACAAGACAGAGGATCATAGGGGAAGGGAGGGAAAAATGAAATAAGATGAAACCAGAGAGGGAGACAAACCATAAGAGACTCTTAATCTCAGGAAACAAACTGAGGGTTGCTGGAGTGGAGGGCGTTGGGAGGGGTGGGGTGACTGAGTGATGGACATTGGGGAGGGTGTGTGCTATGGTGAGCGCTGTGAATTGTATAAGACTGATGAATCAAAGACCTGTACCCCTGAAACAAATAATACATTATATGTTAATTTAAAAATCACTAAAATAATAAAAATAAAACAAAAGCAGGTGACCTCAAGCTGTATTACAAAGCTGTGATCATCAAGACAGTCTGGTACTGGCACAAAACAGACACACAGATCAATGGAACAGAATAGAGAGCCCAGAAATGGACCCTCAACTCTATGGTCAACTCATCTTCCACAAAGCAGGAAAGAATACCCAATGGAAAAAAGACAGTCTCTTCAATAAATGGTGTTGGGAAAATTAGACAGCCACATGCAGAAGAATGAAACTGGACCATTCTCTTACACCATATACAAAGGTAAACTCAAATTGGATGAAAGCCCTCAATGTGACACAGGAATCCATCAAAATCCTAGAAGAGATCACAGGCAGCAACCTCTTCGACCTCAGCCGCAGCAACTTCTTGCTAGAAACGTCTCCAAAGGCAAGGGTAACAAAAGCAAAAATGAACCTTTGGGACTTCATCATGATCAAAAGCTTCTGCACAGCAAAGGAAACAGCCAACAAAACTAAGAGGCAAGCCATGGAATGGGAGAAGATATTTGCAAATGACATTGCAGATAAAGGGCTGACATCCAAGATCTATAAAGAACTTCTCAAACTCAACACCCAAAAAACAAATAATCCAATCAAGAAATGGGCAGAACACATGAACAGACACTTCTCCAAAGACATACAAATGGCTAACGGACACATGAAAAAATGCTGCACATCACTAGCCATCAGGGAAATATAAATTAAAGCCACATTGAGATACCACCTTACACCACTTAGAATGGCAAAAATCAACAAGGCAGGAAACAACAAATGTTGGCGAGGATGTGGAGAAAGGGGAACCCTCCTACACTGTTGGTGGGAATGCAAGCTGGTACAGCCACTCTGAAAAACAGTATGGAGGTTCTTCAAGACATTACAAACAGAACTACCCTATCACCCAGCAATTGCACTACTGGGTATTTACCCCAAAGATACAGATGTAGTGAAAAGAAGGGGCACCTGCCCCCCAATGTTCATAGCAGCAATGTCCACAATAGCCAAACTGTGGAAGGGGCCGAGATGCCCTTCATCAGTCGAATGGATAAAGAAGATGTGGTACATATGTACAATGGAATATTACTCAGCTGTCCGAAAGGATGAATACCTACCATTTACATTGACATAGATGGAACTGGAGGGGATTATGCTAATTGAAATAAATAAATCAGAGAAAGACAATTATCATACAGTTTCACTCATATGTGGAATGTCAGGAATAGCACAGA
>NW_027896197.1:0-239 GCF_054177405.1 Leptonychotes weddellii | reverse complement strand
TTAATTTTTATCAACTGATTCCACCCGGTTTTTTCCTACATTGCCCACCTAACTATAATGAAATTCAGACTCTCGTAAGAGACTCTTGGTGTTATAGAGTGCTCAGTAAAGGTGGTGAGTCTGAGACAGTATACCTCTTGGTGGAGAAACCCAATAAGCCTGTTCTCTGGTGTGCTGGCAAAACAAAAAACTGACCCTGAGGACTCCTTCCCCAAGTGAGGCATCAGCAAATTAATGAG
>NW_027896196.1:0-239 GCF_054177405.1 Leptonychotes weddellii | reverse complement strand
AAGGTTGTTTTTTTTTTTTTCTAATTAAGCTTGTTTTTGGCATGTTAAATTACTCTGGAAGCGCTGTTAAACACACAATGATAAGACTGTGTTTTGGGTGGTTTTGGGATCAAGGTAATGCTGGCCTCATAAAATGAGTTTGGAAGTTTTCCTTCCATTTCTATTTTTTGGAACAGTTTCAGAAGAATAGGTATTAATTCTTCTTGAAATGTTTGGTAGAATTCCCCTGGGAAGACATC
>NW_027896195.1:0-239 GCF_054177405.1 Leptonychotes weddellii | reverse complement strand
CAATGGCAGTGATGATGAAACTGCTGTAGTCCTTAATTGGGGCTTGTTTGTACAGTAACGATATTTCCAAGTAGATTACACTCTGTTACTTCCTGCTAGCCATCAGCATGAGCCCTACTGCCTAAACACTATTTCATTTATTTATGTTTGGAAAATCCATAAAGAGTTTTCGTTTGCAATTTTGTTTCTTTTGTTATGTCAAGTTTGAATGTTACAGTACTTCAATTGAAAAGCTTTTG
>NW_027896194.1:0-239 GCF_054177405.1 Leptonychotes weddellii | reverse complement strand
AAAGGGTGAAAAAAAAGAATACTTTTTAATGTCTTTCCCATCATAAACCACTGTTTTTAGTTGACATTGTAAACATATTATAAGATATTTTGCTTATTTGTCTAAAAATCTTACTGAAATGGATTTAAATAGACTTTCTGTCCCCTTCTCTGGAGGGCAGAAAGTGGGGGAGATGGTTAAAGGTGGCCAAAGGATACCACTTCTAGTTATAAGATGAATAAATTCTGGGGATGTAATGT
>NW_027896193.1:0-239 GCF_054177405.1 Leptonychotes weddellii | reverse complement strand
GGGACACTTGAAGAAATTTGAATAGGGAATTTACATTTGATATTACTGTAGTAGTGTCAAATTGCCTGAGAGTGATAATAGTATGTAGAAGAATGCCTTTAGAAGATATATGTTGACGTTTAAGAGGTAAAGCATCACAACGTCTGTAAATTATTTCAGTAAAAACTATATAGATATGTTCCATAGGTAGAGACATGCATGTGTGTGTTTGGGTGCCCATGAGTGTGTATATGGAGAAA
>NW_027896192.1:0-239 GCF_054177405.1 Leptonychotes weddellii | reverse complement strand
TAGACACGTCTTCTTTTTCAGAGCTATAAAGGCTCAGTGTTCCACAAGGTTGGCTTATTCTCTACAAGGTGCCCAGGCACAATATTAAAAGCCAAACAATTACATAACACTGAGTGCTTTATGTTACAGGTAAAATCTCAAGACAATCTTATTATCAAGATGAGGTTTTTATAAGAAAACCGTTCTGATGTTCTGTTATTGGTTATAATAGTATTTTGTTGAGTTGGCCAGTGAATGTT
>NW_027896191.1:0-239 GCF_054177405.1 Leptonychotes weddellii | reverse complement strand
GCTTAAGCGTCTCACTTCGGCTCAGGTCTGATCCTGGGATCAAGCCCTGCAATGGGCTTCCCACTCAATGGGGAGTTTACTTGTCCCTCTCCCTCTGCTCCTCCCCCTGCTTGTGCTCTTTCTATGTCTTTAAAAAAAAAAAAAAACCTCATTTGACTGCATAAATGAAAACATCAACAGACACCCCCTAACTATACAAGCCAATGAGAATTACATTGTAGGGGCGCCTGGGTGGCTCA
>NW_027896190.1:0-239 GCF_054177405.1 Leptonychotes weddellii | reverse complement strand
GGGGCATGTGGGTGGAAAGTATATTTTAGGCCAGTGACTCATGCTAAGTTGCTTCCTCCAGTCCCTAAATGGGACTATTCAATGTCAAGCTATCTCAGGCTCGGGCTGACAAAAGCAGAGGGATAGGGAACCTAGTGTTGCTGTAAGCTGTGGGTCAGGATACATGAATATATACACTGCTTGTATAACTTGACCAAGTTCACAAAGACAAATATATCAGTCGCTGTTCTTTATGCTCC
>NW_027896189.1:0-239 GCF_054177405.1 Leptonychotes weddellii | reverse complement strand
TGGGGCGCCTCATGCTTGTGCTCTCTTCCCTCTCTCTCCTTCCCTCTCTCAAATAAACAAATCTTAAAAGAAAAAAAGAAATCAACTACCTTTTCTTAGTTATAAAATCCTTCTGAGACTTAAATCTGTAGTCACAAGCTCATTAAAAGCAAGTTGCAATTACAAGCATGTTTGTGTGTTTCCTTCCCTCTTGGTGCCTTTGTCTGGTGCTCGTTTTTTCCTTGTGAACTTTAATACAT
>NW_027896188.1:0-239 GCF_054177405.1 Leptonychotes weddellii | reverse complement strand
TGGGGCGCCTCATGCTTGTGCTCTCTTCCCTCTCTCTCCTTCCCTCTCTCAAATAAACAAATCTTAAAAGAAAAAAAGAAATCAACTACCTTTTCTTAGTTATAAAATCCTTCTGAGACTTAAATCTGTAGTCACAAGCTCATTAAAAGCAAGTTGCAATTACAAGCATGTTTGTGTGTTTCCTTCCCTCTTGGTGCCTATGTCTGGTGCTCGTTTTTTCCTTGTGAACTTTAATACAT
>NW_027896187.1:0-1547 GCF_054177405.1 Leptonychotes weddellii | reverse complement strand
AATAGTTTGCGAAGCTTCATCAAATCGTAAATAAGTAATAAACCCAATTCTACTTTTAAGTATATCAATATAAATGGTTTCGAGAGTGTCGTATAACCCACTAAAAACGAGTGATTGAAACTCTAAGTAAGCGATAAACTGCTTTATCTGATTTTTTGCTATGTCAGGAAGGTAAATCAATCTACCTCTACTTCCTAATTTATTCTCTTTATCGCTTATAAAGTATTTACCTGTTTGCACGTCAATATGGCATAGTCTGCCAAACGGTTCGTTGACTGGACGATAGCCACTTGCTATAGATAGTAGGATATACAAGTAGTCAGTTAAGCAGTTATGAAGTTCTATAATACTATGGGCATCTTTATAACTGCTTTGTTTAACTACGTCCTCTAATTTTAGTACCACCTGTTTGATTATTGAGGCAAGTTCTTGCTCCTGTACAGCGAGTACGCTACCAGTGCATTTATCCCAATGGTCTATCTCTTCCCCATTTGGTAACTGGAAAAAATGAGCATGGTTTATTCTATAAATAGCGTTAGGTTTGAATGTGTTTTGGTCAGCTAGCTCATAAAGATGCTGTATGTATTTTTGCTGGCAAGTAAATAAGTCAAGTTGGCTAACATTAAAGTATGGTAAGGCAGACATATGATCAATAGGCTTATTTGTCAAAATATCTATTAGAGTATTATCAAAACCATTTTGACTTAAAAAGTGCGGTATATAGCTTTTAATTTTGTTTATAGTTAAACGAGTATTATCAGTTTTATTGAGTTTGCTGAGAAAATCTTTAGTGTGTAATGCTAATTCATCTATACTTAAATCCTTCGTATCATTATTCATTTTAATATGAATGTCACCAACAATTTTGGGTAGTAATAAGTGTAGACTTTCTTGAATGTCACAGCATAGGTTTGTATTCCAGTCGTCATTTACTTTACTTCGTGTTGGTTTAAAGACAACCTCAAAAACGTAGCTATTGAAACGTAGTCTAAAGCTTTTAAGACTATAAATATCGGATATACCTGTAATCAATATCATTAGTAAATATAGTGAAGTACGTTGTTCAATACTAAAAGCTATTTTGTCTAATTTTATTGAATCATCCGAGATACTATTTAGATCTATTGAACTTAAAGTATCAATTAAATGCTTCAGTAGAATACTAATTTCATAAGGATGCGCTACGTTAACGTGGGTGACTTGACTTAATGAGTTCCTATGTTGGCTATTAAGTTGTTGTTCTGCTCTAATAATGTCTAAATAGTAATTGGTAGGTTTATTAAGTTTGACAAGCTCAAAGGAGTTGTCTTCATCAACTTGAAATTCTTGTTCCTCAAAAGGTGATACATTGCTACAATTCTCACTAACATACCCTAAAGTTGATACTGTATTCCCAGTAACATCATCAAAATTTTTGTTTCCTTCAATAACGGTTTCATTTTCACTACTTTTATGAGTAACTCCAGCAGAATCTTTAAAATAATATTCAATAGGTAAAATAAATTCGTAGAGATGGTCACTAATTTTCAGATTTACGAGTAGGTGCT
>NW_027896186.1:0-239 GCF_054177405.1 Leptonychotes weddellii | reverse complement strand
TTTCAGAGAGAGTGTTGAGGAATTAGAATTCTCATATATTGCTGATGGAATCAAAAAATGTACATTCACTTTGGAAAACTGTGTTGCAGGTAGTTATGAAAATAAATATTTACCGGGGCGCCTGAGTGGCTCAGTCATTAAGCATCTGCCTTCCACTCGGGTCATGATCCCAGGATCCTGGGATCGAGCCCCGCATCCGGCTCCCTGCTCAGCGGGAAGCCTGCTTCTCCCTCTCCCAC
>NW_027896185.1:0-239 GCF_054177405.1 Leptonychotes weddellii | reverse complement strand
TTTATATGAAAAAAATTTTGAGAATTCTCAGACTCCCTCCCCCCAAAACCCCACTATTTTCTGATACCTCAGGACCCATCTTGCTAACAGATGCACAAGAAATATCAAGATAAAGCACAGATGCTCACAGACACAATTCAGAGCTCTGGCACCTTGATGCTGAGATGCTGCGTATAGTTCCCGGGAGAAGCAGCTTGGTAATACTAATATAAGCCTTTCATTAAAGAGAGGTGCCATAA
>NW_027896184.1:0-239 GCF_054177405.1 Leptonychotes weddellii | reverse complement strand
TCTATCACCCAGTCACCCCAACATGATATATATTTTTCTATTCTTCTACTTTCAACCTAGTTATGTCGTTATATTTTCCAGTGAGTTTCTGGCAGACAGCCAATAGCTGGATTATGTTTTTTTATTTTTATTTTTTTTTAAGATTTTTAAAAATTTATTTATTTGACAGAGAGATAGCACAAGTAGGCAGAGCGGCAGGCGGAAGGAAAGGGAGAAGCAGGCTCTCTGCTGACGAGGGA
>NW_027896183.1:0-239 GCF_054177405.1 Leptonychotes weddellii | reverse complement strand
CCTGAACTCTTTAATGAGGTTCACTTCTGCCTTATTCGGTGTCCACATCCTCTTTGCCAGAAGAGCGTCTGCGCTCACTCCTCTCGGTATGACTGTCTCTGGGACTATGGGGGTGGTCCTCAACATTTTCCTGAACGTCCGCTCCCCACCTTCTGCACTGTTCTCATCGAGTGAGTCTGAAGGCTCTGGTCGAGGTCTGGGGGCTCCTTCCAGGAGTGGGATTTTTGCGTCATGCTGTG
>NW_027896182.1:0-239 GCF_054177405.1 Leptonychotes weddellii | reverse complement strand
GACAGGGCGGGGGCCTGGGGCTCAGGCTTCGGTCACACCGCCAGGGAGCAGGGCCCGCCCTGTCTACAAAAGGGCCAACCAGGGTGGGATGGGGGGGCGGGGAGGTTGGAATGTGGAAGGCGATGCCCTCGGTGAAACCATGATGTTCCTGCTCACCCCCATCTCTGGGGAGGCAGACAGCAGCGGCCCTGTTCTACAGGTGAGAAAAAAGTCAGAGGGTTTATGACGTGATCTGTCCC
>NW_027896181.1:0-239 GCF_054177405.1 Leptonychotes weddellii | reverse complement strand
ATTTGAGAGATTTGCCCAAGACTCCACCCGCTCCCATCTACATTAAAGTTGGAAGTGTAGAGTTTGTACTGTTCCCTTGGGCTTCAGGCATGGTGGTGACAGTAAATTTTAGTTTATGGTGCAAGTCTAATAAAGCATTAGAGCGGAAAGTGGGAAGAGAGGAGAGCCAGTTTTCCTCCAGTCAGTGAAACTATTAAAATAAACAGACAGGCATGCACGTGCGTGCACACACACACACA
>NW_027896180.1:0-239 GCF_054177405.1 Leptonychotes weddellii | reverse complement strand
GAGGAGGGCACATTCTGCATGGAGCACTGGGTGTTATGCACAAACAGTGAATCATGGAACACTTCATCTAAAACTAATGATGTAATGTATGGGGATTAACATAAGAATAAAAAAAAAATTAAATGGTTTTTAAGTACTACCCAGAGAGGTTGTAGTGATATCAAGATGTGTATTCTCAGCTCCAGATTGCTTGTTAGTGCTAATAGTAATCCTCTAGTCTAATTTGCTAGACTCTTATT
>NW_027896179.1:0-239 GCF_054177405.1 Leptonychotes weddellii | reverse complement strand
AAAAAGCCATAAATACTACTTGAAATTACATTCTTCGGTAAGTTATTTTCCTTTCTTGCCCAGAAACGTCTGTGTGCATCACCCATTTCCAGGCGTGTGTGGAGGGGTGTGGAGTCCTGGGAAGAGTCCTGCGGTAAGCTGGGTTGACGGAGGGGAGCTGCGGCCCTCTGGACGCAGCTCCCCCCAGAGGCCCGGCCTCTGCTCACAGCTTCCTGTGGTCCAGGAAGGAAGGGGAGCGC
>NW_027896178.1:0-239 GCF_054177405.1 Leptonychotes weddellii | reverse complement strand
CTGCCCCCCACAAATGCGTCAGGTCAAAGCTCAGGCGAGCGGACGCATAGGAGTCCCTCACCTGTCCCGACCCTTCACCGGCTCCTTGGAAGAAGCCCTCAAAGGGCACACGGGGCCTTTCCAACCTCCCGAGGCTCATGCTCCCCAAACCCCGGCTGATGACTTCCAGAAACACTAAACCGACAGAGCATGTGGTGCTCCCCCCTCCGCCCAGCATCCCGACTGAAACGGCCCTCGCC
>NW_027896177.1:0-239 GCF_054177405.1 Leptonychotes weddellii | reverse complement strand
CCAGTGAGTTTTCTTTCATTTATTATAATTTTCAGTTTTACAATTTCTCTTTGGTTCTTTTTTTTAAGATTTTATTTATTTATTTGACAGAGAGAGACACAGCGAGAGAGGGAACACAAGCAGGGGGAGTGGGAGAGGGAGAAGCAGGCTTCCCGCCGAGCAGGGAGCCCGATGTGGGACCCGATCCCAGGACTCTGGGATCATGACCTGAGCCGAAGGCAGACACTTAACAACTGAGC
>NW_027896176.1:0-1547 GCF_054177405.1 Leptonychotes weddellii | reverse complement strand
GAAGCCACGCGACGTTCCGTGGGGCCACAGGGAGTCACGCCTATACGGGCAAGTCCCAGAAGCAAGGTCCCACCGCGGCTTCTCGGACGTTCACAGGCACTCCCGGACACTGGGCTACGGGGTGGGAGCGACCCTCCACGGACCCGGCTTGCCCCCCTCCCCGCACTCCCACTCCTGTCGCCCAGATTTCGTCTCCTGCGTCTCGTAAGGCTCATTCGTTCCCTCCGTGAGCAGCCCGCCCTGGAGTCCCTATCATGTGCCGGGCATCGTGGAGGGACATCGCAGTGACCAAAGCCACCGTTAAATCGTTCCCTAATGACCTCATGACGGTATCTGTGCTCCAAAGGAGAAGTCCGGGGGCGAGGAGAACGCACGTCAGGGTCAGAAGCGGAGAGTGGTGGGGTTTCCCAGATTACCCACCCTTGAAGCTTTTCGCACCTCTGCCCACAAGTCAGGCAACGGGGCAGAGACAGCAAGGCAAAGTAGTTCCAGATGGGGCCGAGGGGGCCTTCGGTCTCTGGCGCCCGACATCTAATTAGACCGCTGTTTACCCACGGATTTAAGCGCTGCCAAAATGCCAGGGACCTTGCTCGCCCCTACCCCACACAACCTGGTCTTTGCCACACGGACGAACTGCCAGTATCCTTCTGATTCCCGTGAGCCTGCTCCTTGACGGCTGAGCTCTCAGCCCACGGAGCTCAGCAGGTTTTCAGGTGAATCAGAACCCCCCCCCCCGCCGAGGGGGGGGGCAAGATAAAGACACACTGTCCCAGGCTCTACCTTCCTGGATTCTGATCCAGCAGGTCCCAGGAAGAATCCACGCATCTGGATCTTGAATTAGCACACAATTTGAGAAACGATGTTTTTTTTTTTTTTTTTTTAGCTTTTCATAAAGTTTTTAATGTATTTAAGAAGGTAAAACATGCACATGGTGGAAAGAAAAAAAAAAATCCAAACCGTATACGACAGTGAAAAGAAGGCTCCCTCCTGCCCCTGATCCCCAGCCTCCCATTTCTCATTCCCAGAGGCGACCACTAGCACCAATCCCGTTATTCTTCTTCCAAAGATACTGGTTGGACTCAGTCATATCTGTACGAGTATATTTCCCCCTTATTTTGAATAGATACTAGCATGCTATGACCACTCTCCTATACCATGCTTTTCCCCTTAATGGTGCATTCTTTTCTGTGTCGACACATACTGAACTTCCTTATTCTTTCAATGAGCTGCATGACTTTGCATTCCCTGGATGGCATTTATTTTTACCAGTCTCCTGCCGAGAGACTTGTGAAGGGGGTCTGCTCTTTCGCTAATGCAAACACCAGTATAATCATTATCCCCGAAGACAGGTCTTTTTTGCACACAGGAACTAGATCTGTAGGACAAATTCTTTTTTTTTTTTTTAAGGATTTTATTTATTTATTTGAGAGAGTATGAGTGTGAGTAGGGGCAGGGTCAGAGGGAAAAGCAGACTCCCCGCTGAGCAGGGAGCCCGATGTGGGGCTCGATCCCAGGACCCTGAGATCATGACCTGAGCCGAAGGCAGA
>NW_027896175.1:0-239 GCF_054177405.1 Leptonychotes weddellii | reverse complement strand
TAAGGGGTTTGAAAATGAACTGTATCAACATGTAATTGTTTAAGGAATATAATCACATTTTTTAAAAATGATTTATTTATTTTTTGATAAATATTCTTTTTTAAAATTTTTATTGTTATGTTAATCACCACACATCATTAGTTTTTGATGTAGTGTTCCATGATTCATTGTTTGTGTATAACACCCAGTGCTCCCTTCATTTAATGCCCTCTTTAATACCCATCACCAGGCTAACCTAT
>NW_027896174.1:0-239 GCF_054177405.1 Leptonychotes weddellii | reverse complement strand
CCTTATTTACACATGGAGAAACCAGGCCCAAGGTCATACCGTAGATCAGTGGTAGGGCCAATCAAAAATAATAAACATGACAGATACCATTTTATTAAGTGCCTACTCTAAGCTGTCATTTAACTTTATTTTTACTTACAACTCTATGATAAGGAACAATTATCATCCCATTTCACAGCAAGGAAAATTAATCTTCCCACGGGCCTAGCTCATGCAATTCAAAGCTCATGTCCTTAACC
>NW_027896173.1:0-239 GCF_054177405.1 Leptonychotes weddellii | reverse complement strand
CAGGGCCTGTGGGGGCATGTCTGCCACGTCAGGGACGCTTCAGCGAGCCCACCCACGTGGGGAAAGCGTGCCGGGTCTCACTCAGGATTTGGTAAGCGGGACAAGAGCCTGAGTGGGGTGGGGCTGGGGTGCACACGTGTGTTCGCCTGCCCCACCCCCAGCTTGTGGGCGTCCTCACGCCCCTCCCCTGCTCTGCCCCAGGTAATGCCAGGTAACCGGCCATGCGTGATTCTTCTTGG
>NW_027896172.1:0-239 GCF_054177405.1 Leptonychotes weddellii | reverse complement strand
AAAGTACATTAAACAAGAGTATAGCTGGCTCTGAACAAATCCACACACTTTTGAACACAAACTCAAAACACACGTTCTAATGACAGAGATTTGGTTCTATTATCTTCATAAACCAAAGAGTACAGATTTCAAGTTATTTCACAAATCAGATGATCAAATGAAAATGGACATGAAAGCACTTAGTAAATTATTATGTACACGTTTTTAAAAAGATGTGCTGTTTAAAGATAATTTACATG
>NW_027896171.1:0-239 GCF_054177405.1 Leptonychotes weddellii | reverse complement strand
ATAGAACATGAAACATTTACAGTGCATGAAGTAAGCCACATACATTATGAAAAAAAGTCAAAGTTTTATTTGTCCTGAAACAGTTTAAATGTTAAACTATTTATTTGGTCATTAAAACAGACACAAAAATTAAAATACAAACGGTGAGCCGCATGTCCCAGAGAGAGTTTTCTTTTCTTTTCTTTTCTTTTTTTAAAGATTTTATTTATTTATTTGACAGAGAGAGAGAGAACACAAGC
>NW_027896170.1:0-239 GCF_054177405.1 Leptonychotes weddellii | reverse complement strand
GTAATGTATGGGGATTAACATAAGAATAAAAAAAAAGGTAAAAAAAAAAAAAAATCCTACATACCGAATACCATGAGATAAATAACAGTTTACAAATTTAACACCCAATAAGCCATTTTTGGCCAATAAGAACCACTGTATATTGAATTTAAGACGGCTTTAATCATAAGACATATCATGATTTTATGTCATTAAGAAAGATTAAACCGGGGTCACCTGGCTGGCTCAGTGGTAGAGCA
>NW_027896169.1:0-239 GCF_054177405.1 Leptonychotes weddellii | reverse complement strand
AATATACGTGAGACACACAGCCTAAAAAATATACCTTTTCCAAGGACCCTCAAATAAACTATCATGAATGGAGCCAGTTTCAGAAGTTTGAATACAAGAGAGTTTTAATTTGTATTTTTTTTATTCTTATGTTAATCCCCATACATTACATCATTAGTTTTAGATGAAGTGTTCCATGATTCATTGTTTGTGCATAACACCCAGTGCTCCATGCAGAATGTGCCCTCCTCAATACCCAC
>NW_027896168.1:0-239 GCF_054177405.1 Leptonychotes weddellii | reverse complement strand
CCTGAAATGGGCACCCCGAAAACAAATGGGGACTTCCTTCTGAAGCTGGTTTGGCCACCAATTGCTCGCCTTCTCCTAGCTCTGTGTGCATACCGTGGGGTGGGCGTCCCCTAGCTCTGTGTGCATACCGTGTGGCGGGCGTCCCCTAGTTCTGTGTGCATACTGTGGGGCAGGCGTCCCCTAGCTCTGTGTGCATACCATGGGGCGGGCGTCCCCTAGCTCTGCGTGTTCATACCGTG
>NW_027896167.1:0-239 GCF_054177405.1 Leptonychotes weddellii | reverse complement strand
GCCACCCAGGCGCCCAGGAAGCCTGCATTTATTAGGCTTCTACTGTTGTGGCAGGCACTCTGCTTTATTACATTTATTGTTGCTACTGTGTAAGCTGTCTACTTATTATTACTTTGCCAGAGAGAAAACTCCAGTTTGGAGGGGTTCAGAGGCTCAAAGTATTGGGCACCAGGAGTTTTCAGTTATGACCTATTGTTTTGTTTAACATGTTCTGAGCCAGGGAGTGGCAAATGCCCCCT
>NW_027896166.1:0-239 GCF_054177405.1 Leptonychotes weddellii | reverse complement strand
AATTGGGGACAAAAATAATTTTTATTATGAAAATTTTTAAACAGACAAATTTAAAGAATTAATGTAGTAATATCTCATATCGCCAATTTACTTACCCAGATGCAATAATTAGAATGATTTGCTATCATTTTTTTCTTTTTCTTGGAACATGCCTGCACATACACACGTTTGCTGAATTACTTGAAGGTCAGTTGCAGGCATCATGACCCTCTGACTTTATTGAGAAATGGGAGTGTTAT
>NW_027896165.1:0-1547 GCF_054177405.1 Leptonychotes weddellii | reverse complement strand
TTTTTTTTTTGAGGTGATTTTTTCTGTCTTGTCGTTTTGTCCATAGGAGAATAGATGAATGAGAGAACAAAATGCTAACAGGGTAACAACGACTTGAGAAAAATATACACTAAACAAATCAGAAGAGACCTGAAACTGGGGGAAAAGAAAGGGTAAGAAAGAAAATAGAAAAAAAAAAAAGAAAGGTAAACAAACAAAAACCAGAATATGATCAAATATGATCAGGCTGGTGCATAGATCAGTGCCACACACTAGATTTGGGGTGTATATTGGTCTGTTAGAAGATAGTGCTTCCCAAAATTTTAAAGAAAGAAAAGCTTATATATGTATAAAAATAAGGGTAAATACAATGAATGGATGGAATATGACTGTAAAGATGAAAATTATAAAAGATTTTATAGAAGGAATTGATAAGGTAAGAAGTTGGTTGAAAAAAGAAAGAACAGGATTTAAAAAAAAGAAAAGGGAGATAATGTGATCAGGCAGGAGACTAGAACAAAGCCATACACTAGAGATTCAGTGTATATTTTGGTCTGTTAGAAGAAACTGTATCCCAAAATTTTAAAGAGAGAACAACTTATATATATATATATATATATACACCAAACATAAGGTTAACTACTATGAAGGGATAGAATATGACTCTAAAAATGAAAAATAAAGATTTTTTAAAAAGGAGTTGATGTTTGTTGAAAAGGGGTAAAAGAAAAATTCAAAGAAAAAAAAAGAAAATTAAAAAAAGTAACTTTGAAAGACTAAAAAATCATGGGGCAAAAAAACCATGAATTCTATGTGCAGTATTCCCCCAGCGCTGGAGTTCTCCTGTTCTCATTGATCCATAAACTTGGTCTTGGCTGGTTGTTCTTGCTGATCTTCTGGGGGATGGGCCTGTTGCTGTGGTTGCCAGATGTCTTTGCTGGAGGCGGAATTGCCCCTCCCTTGCCGGTCCGGGCTAAGTAATCAGCTCCGGTTTGCTCTCTGGAGCTTTTGTTCCCTGCAAGCTTTCTGTACAGCTTTGGAAGACGAGTGGGGGTATAGCTCAGTGGTAGAGCATTTGACTGCAGCTTTGGAAGATGAGACTGAAAATGGCGGCCTCCCAATCTCCGCCCCAGAGGAGGTGAGAACTCCCCACTGCTCAGTGAGTACCCAGAGAAAAGCAGTCAGTCACTCCCGTCTCTGGGGTCTCCGGCCGCAGGTGTTTCTGTCTCTGGCACATGACCCGTGTGGAGTCTCCAAACCCAGCAGATCCCTGCGGTGCGCTCCCGCGCCGCTCCTCCCAGTGGAGGAAGGGGAGTCTCCCTGGATCTGCCGCTTGTTGGGTCCCTGCTGGAAGAGCAGTGGCCCGACTGTGCCGTGGATCACGGTTTATGGCAACCCCGAGCTGAGAGCCCGCTCCTCAGCTCCGTCTCTGCAGCCGGCTTCCCCGCTGCCATACCTGGGAGCTCTGCCGCACTCAGGCACCCCCGGTCTTTCTGTGACCTCGAGGGTCCTGAGACCACACTGTCTCCGTGAGGCTTTCACCCCCCACTTAGCCACTGGAACGATGT
>NW_027896164.1:0-239 GCF_054177405.1 Leptonychotes weddellii | reverse complement strand
CAGAGGCTGCAGCTACAGTGCACATCCCGCCCCCTGCTGCCCCCCCCTTCCTGGGACTCGAGTGTGGAGTTCGGGGTGCCGCAGATGTTAAAGGTCTGCCCGCGGAAATGCTTGAGAGAGAAGTTTGCAGCTCACTAATTCTTTTTTTTTTTTAAAGATTTTATTTATTTATTTGACAGAGAGAGACACAGCGAGAGAGAGGGAACACAGGCAGGGGGAGTGGGAGAGGGAGAAGCAGG
>NW_027896163.1:0-239 GCF_054177405.1 Leptonychotes weddellii | reverse complement strand
GGGCTTCCACAGAGGGCCTGGCTGAATTTCACCTCACTGACCTAAACACCGACAATGCTGGAGAGTACGCCTGTGAGTACTACAGACGAGGGAGCCCGTACATACGTTCACAGCCCAGTGACGTCCTCCTACTGCTGGTGACAGGTGAGGAGGTGCCTCGGAGGGACATAGGGTCTTGCAGGGACAGGTGTGGGGGAGGAACCCGAGGGAGGGAGGGAACAAGGGGAGATGGAGAAACA
>NW_027896162.1:0-239 GCF_054177405.1 Leptonychotes weddellii | reverse complement strand
ATACATCCACGTCTGACTCCGCGCGTGGTCCTTGCTACCGGCCGGTACTTGCGGCCACCCCCCGGTAAACACAAACAGAAACGCGCAGTCCTTTGATTGTTTTAAAGCTGGAGACAGCCTTGTAAGTAGTTGGAGAGGGGGGTGCCCCCCATCATTAACTCTGGTGGCCGAAGGGAAGCTGACCACAAACACACCCAAAGGTAACATTCTCATGTCATTTAACTTGATTTGGCCCAACC
>NW_027896161.1:0-239 GCF_054177405.1 Leptonychotes weddellii | reverse complement strand
GTGATGATAGTAGTTTAAGCAATGAATCAAGGCATAAACAATCAATTTTAATTTTAAGTAAAAAGACATATTCTACAAATACAAAACAAACATTTATTTATATTGGAAACATTATTAACTATAGCTACTAAACTGCAAATATTAAAAATAAATTGGCATAATTTATTCTGCAATATGAACAGAAACTCTACTTGTTCCTCATATATTACAAAGAACTAAGATTCATAGAAAAGGCTCAC
>NW_027896160.1:0-239 GCF_054177405.1 Leptonychotes weddellii | reverse complement strand
ACTGACTGCGCCACCCAGGTGCCCTTCCACATAGAGACCTTTGACCCGTCCCAGGTGTGTGAGCAATCCCAGCTTCGGTACCATGGCCAAGGGGGCAACTGCCGCGTCCTCAAGTTGCCTGTTACCCACCCCCCAACAGCTGTTTGCTGTCCAGCCAGAGACTCGGGCTGGTTTTCTGCCTCCCCCACCCACACCCCCAACGCTGCTTTCCTTCTGCTTAGCGGGAGTCATACAGAGAA
>NW_027896159.1:0-239 GCF_054177405.1 Leptonychotes weddellii | reverse complement strand
TCACAACTGACAATGACAATGACATTGTGGAAATGATCCAAGAATCCTGGAGATACTTCTTAAGCTAACCTATCAAGGAGCCCAGAGCTGGAGAGTTCCTATCTTAGATGTAGATGTTCTTGCCAGAGCAGAAGGGAGGATCAGGAATGAAGTGCTTTTGAAAAGAGCAAAGCAGGGCGCCTGGGTGGCTCAGTTGGTTGAGCGACTGCCTTCGGCTCAGGTCATGATCCTGGAGTCCC
>NW_027896158.1:0-239 GCF_054177405.1 Leptonychotes weddellii | reverse complement strand
GGGCCCAGTGTGCCATGGCTGCAAACAGTAGCCTCCTTGGTAGTGTATGCAGCCTGTTGATTGTATAGGTTGCCCTAAGGGACCTTGGAGACAGCTCTTTCCAGTGGACACTGAGGTCTGACCTCATGCTATCTCCAATCTAGGCTGCAGACAGGTATGCGGGGTGCCTTTGGAAAGCCCCAGGGCACAGTAGCCAGGGTCCACATTGGCCAAGTCATCATGTCCATCCGTACCAAGCT
>NW_027896157.1:0-239 GCF_054177405.1 Leptonychotes weddellii | reverse complement strand
TAGCTCAAACCTGGCCTCAAGGATGATTTCATGCCTGGAGCCTATATTTCCTTTAGCAGAAGATTGATCAAATAATTTTATATTCATATGATGAACTACTATGCAATTTTTACAAAGTATTAAGTAAATCTCTATGTATTGAAATAGAGACTTCATAATCTGTGAACTCAGCTTTTGTGGCTAGGCAGGGAATGGGATTCTAGTATAACGAACTGTACGTGAGTCTACAATTTAAAAAA
>NW_027896156.1:0-239 GCF_054177405.1 Leptonychotes weddellii | reverse complement strand
ATGCCACAGAACCAAGATCCCGTGGACAGAATTCTTATCGCTTTGACCTCTTTTGTCAAAATCAAACGTGGGCTGGCCCAAACCAAGCACGCTAACATCAGCAAGGAGGGATTTCCATTTTGTGGAGGGAACGATTTTAAAAACCCACGTTTCAGGTTCCCAGCTGACTTACCCTCTGGTGAGGAGGAGGGGGCGGGGGAGTGGGCGAGCTGATCAAATCCTGGTTTTCCACCAAGTTC
>NW_027896155.1:0-239 GCF_054177405.1 Leptonychotes weddellii | reverse complement strand
TTGTGAGGGCCAGGGCCTGGCTTTTCTCTGAGCTGTCAGGACTGGATGCCAGGGACCTGAGTGTGTCCTCATCTAACGCCCCTCCCTCATCCCAACCCCTGCGGATACCCAGGGCCTCCTAGGATCCGGGAGTTCTCCACCCAGCAGCTGGGAGGTTCCAACTCCCAGGGAAGCCCCACTTCTGATCAGGGGAGGGGCATCGGGCGGATGTTGGCGGCAGGAGGCAGCCAGGGAGGATT
>NW_027896154.1:0-1547 GCF_054177405.1 Leptonychotes weddellii | reverse complement strand
CACCAAAGAAATACAAACAATTATAAAAACATATTATGAGCAACTCTATGCCAGCAAATTAGATAACCTGGAAGAAATGGGTGCATTCCTAGAGACCTATAAACTACCAAAACTGAACCAGGATGAAATAGAATACCTGAACAGACCCATAACCAGATAAGAAATTGAAGCAGTAATCAAAAATCTCCCAAAAAACAAAAGCCCAGGGCCAGATGGCTTCCCAGGGGAATTCTACCAAACATTTCAAGAAGAATTAATACCTATTCTTCTGAAACTGTTCCAAAAAATAGAAATGGAAGGAAAACTTCCAAACTAGTTTTATGAGGCCAGCATTACCTTGATCCCAAAACCAGACAAAGACCCCATCAAAAAGGAGAATTACAGACCAATATCCTTGATGAACACGGATACAAAAATTCTCACCAAAATACTAGCCAATAGAGTCCAAAAACACATTAAAAGGATTATTCACCACAACCAAGTGAGATTTATCCCTGGGCTGCAAGGTGGGTTCAACATCTGCAAATCAATCAATGTGATACAATACATTAATAAAAGAAAGAACAAGAATCATATGATCCTCCCAATAGATGCAGAAAAAGCTTTTGACAAAGTACAGCATCCTTTCTTGGTCAAAACTCTTCAGAGTATAGGGATAGAGGGTACATACCTCAATATCATAAAAGCCATCTATGAAAAACCCACAGCAAATATCATGCTCAATGGGGAAAAACTGAGAGTTTTCCCCCTAAGGTCAGGAACATGGCAGGGATGTCCCCTATCACCACTGCTATTCAACATAGTATTAGAAGTCCTAGCCATAGCAATCAGACAACAAAAAGAAATCAAAGGCATCCAAATTGGCAAAGAAGAAGTCAAACTCTCACTCCTTGAAGATCCCATGATACTTTACATGGAAAACCCAAAAGACTCCACCACAAAACGGCTAGAACTGATACAGGAATTCAGGAAAGTGGCAGGATATAAAATCAATGCCCAGAAATCACTTGCATTCCTATACACCAACAACAAGACAGAAGAAAGAGAAATTAAGGAGCCGATCCCATTTACAATTGCACGTGAAACCATTGGTTACCTAGGAATAAATCTAACCAAAGAAGCAAAGGATCTGTACTCAGAAAACTATAAAATACTCATGAAAGAAATTGAGGAAGACACAAAGAAATGGAAAAACATTCCATGCTCATGGATAGGAAGAACAAGTATCGTGGAGATGTCAATGCTACCTAGAGCAATCTCCATATTTAATGCAATCCCTATCAAAATACCATCCACTTTTTTTAAAGAAATGGAGCAAATAATCCTAAAATTTGTATGGAACCAGAAAAGACCCTGAATAGCCAGAGGAATGTTGAAGAAGAAAAGCAAAGCTGGCAGCATCACAATTCCGGACTTCCAGCTCTATTACAAAGCTGTCATCATCAAGACAGTATGGTACTGGCACAAAAACAGACACATAGATCAATGGAACAGAATAGAGAGTCCAGAAATGGACCCTCAACTCTATGGTCAACTCATCTTTGACA
>NW_027896153.1:0-239 GCF_054177405.1 Leptonychotes weddellii | reverse complement strand
GTAGTATGTATTGCCCATTAATTATTAATTAAAATATTAATATATTAATAATGGATTTATCATTTCCCTTTTAATCTATGTTTTAGTACATAATCTCTTTTTTTTTTCAAATTTTCAATTGCACTGTCAATTTTGATACATACCATTTCTTCATACCCATGACCTCTTTTCCCAGAGAACTCTGGCTTCTTGCTTTGACCTTTTTTTTTTAATGATTTTTTTTTTTTAAAGATTTTATT
>NW_027896152.1:0-239 GCF_054177405.1 Leptonychotes weddellii | reverse complement strand
TCAACGTAATGGAGGTCTCATAAAACGAGTTTGGAAGTTTTCCTTCCATTTCTATTTTTAGAAACAGTTTCAGAAGAATAGGTATTAATTCTTCTTTAAATGTTTGGTAGAATTCCCCTGGGAAGCCATCTGGCCTTGGGCTTTTGTTTGTTGGGAGATTTTTGATTACTACTTCAATTACCTTAGTGGTTATAGGTCTGTTCAGGTTTTCTATTTCTTCCTGGTTCAGGTTTGGTAGT
>NW_027896151.1:0-239 GCF_054177405.1 Leptonychotes weddellii | reverse complement strand
TTTGTTTTCAGATTCTCAGGTGATAAGTCTATTGCTCTGATGAACTTTACCAGTAAAAGTTGAATCCATGTTTGAAAAGAACAGGGCTAGATAAATTAGTCATCTTAAATTAAGAGTGTTCCAGACAGTAAATCCACAGACCTTGGTTTCTAAATGTCATCCTCTAATGAATAGCACTTGTGTTTAGGGTTCCCTGGAGGAAGGATGGATTCTAAGGCTGGGACAGCAAATGCATAAAA
>NW_027896150.1:0-239 GCF_054177405.1 Leptonychotes weddellii | reverse complement strand
CTAAACTGAAGCGATTTTTATCTGAGGATGGCTTCTCTGGCTCAATTGTCAGCTCAGTACTGGTGCTCTTCTTCCGGGATTTCAATACTTTCATGAATGATCCTTCCGCACTCCTTATAGATACTTCTTCATCTGTCAACAAAAGAGACTAGTTTTGACAATGAAAGACTGATAGTACAGCTTTTTGTCAGTCCACAGTCATATACCCCAAATAAATTAAGAATCAACAAATATTTGAG
>NW_027896149.1:0-239 GCF_054177405.1 Leptonychotes weddellii | reverse complement strand
TTTAAAACAGCACAAAAGGATTAACATACCTAGAAATAAATATCACTAAGAAACATGAAAGAACAACTTGGAAAAAAAACCAAAAAGGTCTAAAACATACCAGAGTATGGTATGCTGAATAATAGCCCACCAAGTGTCTACATCCTAATTTCTGGAACTTGTGAATATGTTACCTTACATGGTAAAAGGAGCTTTGTGGATGTGATTAAGGATCTTGAGATGGGGAGATCATCCTGGAT
>NW_027896148.1:0-239 GCF_054177405.1 Leptonychotes weddellii | reverse complement strand
TGATTCCAGAGAGGGTTTAGGGCAAAGGTTTGGATTCATGTGTTCCAAAGTGGACCTGATTTTCACCCATCTATTTACTTACGAAAACAGATTTTGTGTTTTGGGCTGAAGGGATGGAGGTGCACATCAGGGAATGAGGAAATGGAAAGTAAAGGAAAATGTATCCCATGAAAGTGGACCAGAGCTGCTGCTGTAGGAATGTATGAACCCAACCCTGCCGTGTGGGACGAACCCTCAAG
>NW_027896147.1:0-239 GCF_054177405.1 Leptonychotes weddellii | reverse complement strand
ATGAAATAGTGTATATAAAAGTCCCTGCACAGCTCATGGCCTATAGTTCCCATCCCTATCTTCTCAAATGAAAGAGGAGAAGCAGGGAAATACTGTAATAAAACTCTGGTTGAAGAACATTGCACCAAAACTGGTCTCAGCTTCTTAGCATCTAGAGCAAAGAAATGTGGGGGTAGATGAAGCTGACACTGGCTGGCAGCGAAATTGAAAAAGGGACAGATATCTTTCCGACCATGAAT
>NW_027896146.1:0-239 GCF_054177405.1 Leptonychotes weddellii | reverse complement strand
GCTTTGGGCTCACCTGCCCCCACCAGCGATCATCTGTGTCCCCGCCGGCTTCCGGCTCACCTGCCATCCCCCGCGATCATCCGTGTCTCCCCCGGTTTTGGGCTCACCTGCCCCCACCAGCGATCATCCGTGTCCCCGCCGGCTTCCGGCTCACCTGCCATCCCCTGCGATCATCCGTGTCCCCGCCGGCTTTGGGCTCACCTACCCCCACCAGCGATCATCCGTGTCCCCGCCGGCTT
>NW_027896145.1:0-239 GCF_054177405.1 Leptonychotes weddellii | reverse complement strand
TGACCGTCATGCCCTTCAGCATGGTCAGGTCCGTGGAGAACTGCTGGTACTTTGGGCCAAGTTTCTGTACCTTCCACACGTGCTGCGAGGTGGCTGTTTGTTACTCTTCTCTCTTCCACTTGTGCTTCATCTCCATCGACAGGTACCTTGCTGTTACTGACCCTCTGGTCTCTCCTAGCAAGTTCACGGTGTCTGTGTCAGGGATATGCGTCAGCGTCTTCTGGATCCTTCCCCTTGTA
>NW_027896144.1:0-239 GCF_054177405.1 Leptonychotes weddellii | reverse complement strand
GTAGGTTGGTTCAGTAATAAATATAAGACCTTTCAGGGGAAAAAAAAAAAAAAGAAAAGGCATTTCAAAATGGTAAGAGCAGAACCTTAAACCAAGTACAAGGCCTTTCTGAGCACAGGTCACATGCTCATTAAGCCAGCCCTGTTCTCACTTTCTAATTCACACCTTCTGGCCTCAAGCAATAAAAAAAAAATTTTTTAAATTTAATTTGTGATCCTTTCTCCTATTATTTTTTTAAT
>NW_027896143.1:0-1547 GCF_054177405.1 Leptonychotes weddellii | reverse complement strand
CATAATACCCTCCAGTTCCATCCACATCATTACAAATGGCAAGATTTCATTCCTTTTGATGGCTGCATAATATTCCAGTGTGTGTGTGTGTGTGTGTGTGTGTGTGTGTGTGTGTGTACCATATCTTCTTTAGCTATTCATCTGTTGATGAACATCTTGGCTATTTCCATAATTTGGTTATTGTGGACATTGCTGCTATAAACATCGGGGTGCAGGGGTGCCTGGGTGGCTCAGTTGGTTGGGCGACTGCCTTCGGCTCGGGTCATGATCCTGGAGTCCTGGGATCGAGTCCCACATCGGGCTCCCTGCTCGGCAGGGAGTCTGCTTCTCCCTCTGACCCTCCTCCCTCTCATGCTCTCTGTCTCTCATTCTCTCTCTCGCAAATAAATAAAATCTTAAAAAAAAAAAAATTTAAAGAAACATCGGGGTGCACATACCCTTTCGGATCCCTACATTTGTATCTTTGGGGTAATTACCCAGTAGTGCAATTGCTGGGTCGTAAGGTAGCTCTGTATTCAACTTTTTGAGGAACCTCCATACTGTTTTCCAGAGTGGCTGCACCAGCTTGCATTTCCAACAGTGTAGGAGGGTTCCCCTTTCTCCACATCCTGCCAACATCTGTCATTTCCTGACTTGTTAATTTTAGCCATTCTGACTGGTGTGAGGTGGTATCTCATTGAAGTTTTGATTTGGATTTCCCTGATGCCAAGCGATGTTGAGCACTTTTTCATGTGTCTATTGGCCATTTGGATGTCTTCTTTGGAAAAATGTCTGTTCATGTCTTCTGCCCATTTCTTGATTTGATCATTTGTTCTTTGGGTGTTGAGTTTGATGAGTTCTTTATAGATTTTGGATACTAGCCCTTTATCTGCTATGTCATTTGCACATATCTTCTCCCATTCTGTCGGTTGTCTTTTGGTTTTGTTGACAGTTTCTTTTGCTGTGCAAAAGCTTTTTATTTTGATGAGGTCCTAATAGTTCATTTTTGCCCTTGCTTCCCTTGCCTTTGGAGATTTTTCTAGGAAGAAGCTACTGCAGGTGAGGTCGAAAAGGTTGCGGCCTGTGTTCTCCTTTAGGATTTTGATGGACTCCTGCCTCACTCTTAGGTCTTTACACCATTTTGAGTCTATTTTTGTGTGTGGTGTAAGGAAATGGTCCAGTTTCATTCTTCTGCATGTGGCTGTCCAATTTTCCCAACACCATTTGTTGAAGAGACTTTTTTCCATTGGACATTCTTTCCTGCTTTGTTGAAGATTAGTTGACCATAGAGTTGAGGGTCCATTTCTGGGCTCTCTATTCTGTTCCATTGATCTATGTGTCTGTTTTTGTGCCAGTACCATACTGTCTTGATGATGACAGCTTTGTAATAGAGCTTGAAGTCTGGAATTGTGATGCCACCGCTTTGCTTTTCTTTTTCAACATTCCTCTGGCTATTCGGGGTCTTTTCTGGTTCCATACAAATTTTAGGATTATTTGTTCCATTTCTTTGAAAAAAGTGGATGGTATTTTGATGGGGATTGCATTGAATGTGTAGATTGCTCTAGGTA
>NW_027896142.1:0-239 GCF_054177405.1 Leptonychotes weddellii | reverse complement strand
TTAAGATGTCAGTGTAAAGAATGTGTGTTCTCTCCATCTGAAAGTCATTGAAAATAAACAGAAAAGTACAAAAAAATCTAAGTTTGATAAAACTAGGAGAGAACGGTAGTGTTAAAGCATGATAGTTGGAAATGTGCAGAGTGGTAAATGCCTTTAAAAGTGAGTACATTGAAATGCTTCCTCCCTGAAGAGAGAAATCACAATTAGAAATAAGATAGTTTCACTGAAGAACTCCTGAA
>NW_027896141.1:0-239 GCF_054177405.1 Leptonychotes weddellii | reverse complement strand
TTCCCCCCTTCATTTTTCCCTTCCTGCTATCTTCTTCTTCTTTTTTTTTTAACATATAATGTATTATTTGTTTCAGAGATTTCTTATGGGGTTGGATTAGTACAGGGAACTGATGTAGAGGATTTAGAATAAATCTTGGGGTTGCAATCAGGAAAGATAGGAAGGCCCTTCATAACTTGGGGCTCTGGATAACACTGGGAGGCCCTGTCACGACCTAAGCTATGCTTTGGGTTTCCCAG
>NW_027896140.1:0-239 GCF_054177405.1 Leptonychotes weddellii | reverse complement strand
TCTGGAAGGTCGGTATATTTGTTTGCTAGGCCTTCTGCAGCAAAGCACCACACAGAGTGGTTTAGACAAGGTAAATTTATTGTCTCCGTTTTGGAGGCTGGAATTCTGGGAGTAAAGTATCAGTAGGGTTGGTTCCTTCGGAGGCTTGGGAGGGAGGATCTGTTCCACCCTCTCTTTTTAACCTGTAGTTGGCTGTGTTCTCCCTACATTTTTTTCACATCAGCTTCTCTTTCTGAGTG
>NW_027896139.1:0-239 GCF_054177405.1 Leptonychotes weddellii | reverse complement strand
CTGCCCGGCTCCCCCTTAGCTGGAACAGGGCCACGCACCGCGCTGTGCGGGACCCCTTCCCTTGGCCAAGCCGGGCCTCGGGATCCGGGCTCAGGACCCCGAGGGCTCCAACTTCCGGTTCTGGGCTTGAACGCCCAGCAGCTCTGACTCCAGCGAGATGCTCATATTCCATGTTCTTTCAGGCTACCATAGGCTTGTTTGCAAAGTTCGTTTTTATCAGAAACTGTGACCCAGTTTGC
>NW_027896138.1:0-239 GCF_054177405.1 Leptonychotes weddellii | reverse complement strand
GTAGGTTGGTTCAGTAATAAATATAAGACCTTTCAGGGGAAAAAAAAAAAAAAGAAAAGGCATTTCAAAATGGTAAGAGCAGAACCTTAAACCAAGTACAAGGCCTTTCTGAGCACAGGTCACATGCTCATTAAGCCAGCCCTGTTCTCACTTTCTAATTCACACCTTCTGGCCTCAAGCAATAAAAAAAAAATTTTTTTAATTTAATTTGTGATCCTTTCTCCTATTATTTTTTTAAT
>NW_027896137.1:0-239 GCF_054177405.1 Leptonychotes weddellii | reverse complement strand
GCCTCAACATTCCTAATGGTATCCTCTCATAAAATTCCTGTTTTTTTTCATCAGAGCTGCTATCTTATCAGGTTTCCTCTCCCTCCATATTAGTGCCCATATTAGATTAAGTCTAATGTGGGTACTTAGCACATGCAGGATTAAGTAGGTTCACATACATCAGGGACTTAGAACAACATCTAGTGCATAAAACATGCAATTGATGTTAGCTATTACTATTTTTATTGCTTACTTGCAAG
>NW_027896136.1:0-239 GCF_054177405.1 Leptonychotes weddellii | reverse complement strand
ACTGGCAGTGGGCAAGACCACAAAGTCACAGCAAGTCCCGGCCGGGGTGGGGAGAGCAGGATGGCAGTGGGGAGTCAGGTGACAGGTACACGCACTCTGCAGGGGCTTCTACTGGGAGTGGGTGTCAGAGGAGAGTGACAGGTAGGTAAGGCGTAGCCTTATCAGGGGACCGTGGTCAGCTTGGCAAATTAGGTCATTTCTCTGGGCTTCAGTTTTGTCCAAAAAGGATGGCTACGGCC
>NW_027896135.1:0-239 GCF_054177405.1 Leptonychotes weddellii | reverse complement strand
ATTTTGTACTTTGGGTTCAGGATCCAATACTACCTTATTCTGTGACTTAAATTGTTCCAGATTTACCACTGGGGGTTCTTTCCATTGGCTCCTGGATCCCTTTGACAGACCTCTATCAATGCAGGTGTTTTAAATTCTTTGAGCACTTCATTACTTTCTAGCACCAAAAGACTCCAGGCTCATCTTGTATATGTCTTGCCGGGTTCCAGAATCAGCCATTTTCCCAAGGAGTCCTGGTT
>NW_027896134.1:0-239 GCF_054177405.1 Leptonychotes weddellii | reverse complement strand
CCTCATGAATAAAAGTAGAGATGTGACAAGGGTGAGGGGGAAGAGAGAAAAATGAACATTTATTGAGTATATGACAGTCCTATTCTCTTGACAAAAGCCCTAAGATATAAGCATTATCATCCACATTTTAAAGATAAAGAAAGTGAGTCTGAAGTAGGTTAAGTAGCTTCCCTAGGGCCATATAACTAAGTGGTGCAGGTAGAATTCAGCCCGGCTTGTTTGAGTTTTCCCAGTTTTAA
>NW_027896133.1:0-239 GCF_054177405.1 Leptonychotes weddellii | reverse complement strand
GGACGCCTGGGTGGCTCAGTTGGTTAAGCGACTGCCTTCGGCTCAGGTCATGATCCTGGAGTCCCGGGATCGAGTCCCACATCGGGCTCCCTGCTCGGCAGGGAGTCTGCTTCTCCCTCTGACCCTCCTCCCTCTCATGCTCTCTGTCTCTCATTCTCTCTGTCTCAAATAAATAAATAAAATCTTAAAAAAAAAAAAAGAAAAAAAAAGAAAAAGTCTTTCGTTTTTTGTTTGTTTGT
>NW_027896132.1:0-1547 GCF_054177405.1 Leptonychotes weddellii | reverse complement strand
GCCTGAACATCTCTGCTTTGGAGTTCAGCTGTCAGTATCTCTTGCCCCCAACCCAGGGGCCCCGCTCCTCCCCACCACACACACCTGGGCCTCACCACATCCGGTCCCTGGGCTGGCAGCCAGGGTGGGGTTGGACAGAAGGGATGTGGATGACCCAGCTTCCCATTCTCAGTGCTCACTGCCTTGCTCAGGTGCCAGTCCGAGGTCCCTGCTGCCCAGGGGGCCTGCTACGGCCCAGGGAGGGCTGAGAAGGGGCACGGTAAAGGGGTGGAAGAGGCAGATTCTGGTAGTTCTTCTTCTTCCCCTTCGTGAGGCTCCTTGAAATTCCCACAAGGCCCCAGGGAGAGCCCAGCAACGTCAGCAGAGTTCCCCTTCCGAGCTGGCCTGTGACTTGGGGAAGTGCTTCACCCTGGGCCTCTGGGGTTTCCCTGGGCCCCACGGGAAGCCTTGCCCTACTCTTAACTGGAAACGTATCATGGGCCCCCTGCCTCTCCCCTGGAAGGCCCAGGGGGTCCTTCTCATGCCAATGTCCAGGGTCTTGGGCCCAGAGGATAACGGTCTGGACTAGCTTGGCCACTAACCTACTGCAAGACTCAGAGTGCTGGTCTCAGCCATGCCGTGCGGGAGGGGAGGGGAGGGGAGGAGAAATTAAAGTTCCTCCTGGGCAAGGTTTCTAAGTAGAAAAAGAACATCTCAGCATGGCTCCCCATTCCCCGGTGTAGAAATCATGGCCATGTCAATTTTTGTTTGTAACAAATTCCTAGAGGGAAAATCCTGGAACAGAAAGGGAGAAAGGAGAGGAAGCGTGGCAAGGGGCACCACTGGCCCCAAAGTCTCTGGGCATGGGGATGTGCATCCGAGACACCAGTTCCCAAGGACTGAGCGGCGTCGTCAAAGGGTGGGAGCGTTCTTCCAGGCCGGGGCGCAAAGATGGGGGGCTGGCACCGGGGCCCCACTGA
This sequence comes from Leptonychotes weddellii, assembly GCF_054177405.1. NCBI lineage: Eukaryota > Metazoa > Chordata > Mammalia > Carnivora > Phocidae > Leptonychotes > Leptonychotes weddellii. The sequence goes on along the minus strand of NW_027896132.1, from coordinate 588 downwards.
CCCCGGCAAACCCTTTCCCTCAAGAGCTAGTCTCCGCTTCCTCCCCCGGCGCATCCTCCCCCCTCAGCCCGCCCCGTCCCCGGGGCCGGCCCAGCTCGCGCCCCTGAAGGCCGCGGGGGCGGGCGCCGGCGCCTTCCTGCGCTGCCCTTGTATGGTGACCCGGGAGGCCGGCCCCCGGGTACTTAAGCCGCGGCGCCGCCCAGGGCGCCCAGAACACTCGTTTCGGGCAGCGCGGCCGCCGCGAGAGCCGGGAGCGCGCGGTGGAGGGGGGGGCGGGGCACGAAGAAGCGCCGTGAGAGAGACCGCCGGAGCCTGGGCCGGAGCTATGGGGCTGGAGTCGGCGCGCGAGCTGGACTGCGAGGCGCTGGGCGCGCTGCTGCGGGAGCCGCGGGAGGCCGAGCGCACGCTGCTGCTCGACTGCCGCCCCTTCCTGGCCTTCTGCCGACGCCACGTGCGCCACGCGCGGCCCGTGCCCTGGAACGCGCTGCTGCGGCGCCGCGCTCGCGGCCCGCCCGCCGCCGCCCTCGCCTGCCTGCTGCCGGACCGCGCGCTCCGGGCGCGCCTGGCCCGCGGGGAGCTGGCCCGGGC
>NW_027896131.1:0-239 GCF_054177405.1 Leptonychotes weddellii | reverse complement strand
TGATTTTAGTCATTCTGACGCATGCGAGGGGGTATCTCACTGTATTTTTAAAAATTTTTTAAATCTCATTGTGTTTTTGATATACATTTTTGATAATTATGATCGCCTTTTCATATACCTGCTGGCCATTTATATATCTTCTTTAGAAAAACGTCTGTTCAGATCTTCTGCCCATTTTTAAATTGGACTTTTTTTTTTTACTGTTGAGTTTAAAGTTCTTTATGTATTTTGGGTATTAA
>NW_027896130.1:0-239 GCF_054177405.1 Leptonychotes weddellii | reverse complement strand
TAAGACCCTTACCCCTCTCCTTAATTCACAGAAGCATCACGTTACCTGTCTTTGGAATTTCCATGTCTGTGTGAATTCCCCGTATGTGCACATTAAATTTGATTTTCTCCTGTTTATCTGTCTCATGTCAATTTGATTCTTAGTTGAACTGGAAGGACCTTGAAAGGCAGAGGAAATTCTTCTTCCCCAACAATAGATACGGTTTTAGACTCTATACTGCAACTAATTTTTAGGAACTA
>NW_027896129.1:0-239 GCF_054177405.1 Leptonychotes weddellii | reverse complement strand
ATCGGTGACCTCCAATGAATGATGCCTCCTGGAATTCATGAATGTCCATGGTGACTAAGGGCTGGGCTCATGACTGATTTCATCAAGAGAATATGGCAGAATCAAAAGGAATGAGATCTTGCCATTTGCAACGACGTGGATGGAACTGGAGGGTATTATGTTGAGTGAAATAAGTCAAACAGAGAAAGACATGTATCATATGATCTCACTGATATGAGGAATTCTTAATCGCAGGAAAC
>NW_027896128.1:0-239 GCF_054177405.1 Leptonychotes weddellii | reverse complement strand
TCTCCTGTTGAGTTTGTAGGTGTTCAGAATGGTTTGATCCCTATCCAGCTGAATTCCTGAGAGGAGACGAAATCCAGGTCTCCTACTCCTCCGCCATCTTGCTCCGCCCCCCCAGAAATTTTTTATTTTAACACTATCTTTTCTCCTACAGTTAGTATGTTTTGTCTTACTAAAGACATTCTTTCTTACCCCAAGATCAGAAGGACGATCTCTATATTTTATTTTACATTTTACAAGTT
>NW_027896127.1:0-239 GCF_054177405.1 Leptonychotes weddellii | reverse complement strand
TAAAATGAGGCTTTATTGTCAGAGTATCCGAGCCCTTCACGGCAGACCAGAGACTGCTGCAGCTGGTCTGAGCAGAGAAAGAAACGGATTCCAGGGTAATCGGGCTCTAGAAGCTCGGGGACGACCAGAGAGGCGGGTTTGGAGGCTCCACAGGCGGCAACCAAGTCCGACTTCCCTGGCAGGACTGCTCCCTGGGACCCAGAGCTGCTGTGCCGGGTGCACAGACACCCCAGTTTGCA
>NW_027896126.1:0-239 GCF_054177405.1 Leptonychotes weddellii | reverse complement strand
TGAGGCTGTTTCCATGTCTTGGCTATTGTGTCCAACTACGTTAAGTTAAGGCAAAAAGAGTCTTCAAGTCTTACCCAGGAGCCAACTCTCAGCACAAAGTTAGGAGAGTAGAGTGGGATTTGGGCCAAAGATTAGTTTTATATTACAAAAAGGTGTGTGTGTGTGTGTATGTGTAAGGGGTATGTTAGTTAGCTAAAGAAACTATTTAGACATCTAGGGTGATGGAATGAGCCAAAGGA
>NW_027896125.1:0-239 GCF_054177405.1 Leptonychotes weddellii | reverse complement strand
CTACGTTGATGGCTGCTGACTGACCAGGGTGGTAATTGCGGAGGGCTGGGGTGCCTGTGGCAATTTCTTAAAATAAGACAACAGTGAAGTTTGCCACATCAACATCTCTTCCTTTCATGTACCATTTCTCTGTAGTGTGCAATGCTGGTTGATAGCATTTTACCCACAGAACTTCAAAAGTGGAGTCAATCCTCTCAAACCCTGCCACTGCTTTATCAACTAAGTTTATGCAGTATTCT
>NW_027896124.1:0-239 GCF_054177405.1 Leptonychotes weddellii | reverse complement strand
GGTGAAGTTTTTGTATTGGATTTAGTTTTCCCAGATCCTAAGACTTTTTTTCTTTCCCCCCTTTCTTGACTGGCTAGAACTCTTTGTTTCTTTGTTTCCTTCCTTCTTTCTTTCTTCCCTCCCTCCTACTCTTCCTCCCTTTCTTCCTTCCTTCTCCTTTCTTTCTCTTGCCATCGCATGTCTGAAAATGTCTTCATTACAGTTTTATATTTTTTGCTCATTGGCTGGGTAAGATATTC
>NW_027896123.1:0-239 GCF_054177405.1 Leptonychotes weddellii | reverse complement strand
TTTAAAACAGCACAAAAGGATTAACATACCTAGAAATAAGTATCACTAAGAAACATGAAAGAACAACTTGGAAAAAAAACCAAAAAGGTCTAAAACATACCAGAGTATGGTATGCTGAATAATAGCCCACCAAGTGTCTACATCCTAATTTCTGGAACTTGTGAATATGTTACCTTACATGGTAAAAGGAGCTTTGTGGATGTGATTAAGGATCTTGAGATGGGGAGATCATCCTGGAT
>NW_027896122.1:0-239 GCF_054177405.1 Leptonychotes weddellii | reverse complement strand
TAGCCCACGGAAAAATTATGAAAGATGGAAAAGTATACTAAGACCAGAAGATCTCAATTATAGCTCTGTTTAAAGACAACATGACTGAGGGAAAGAGTTGGGGTTGGTGTGTGAGCTCTTCACTTGGACCTTGAGTCCTTATCAGTATCAAGTTTCTGGAGTCCATTCCAATGTAGACATCTGAGATATACTTGGTTCAGGATTCAAACTGGCTGGTGAAGGGCCTCAGTTCTTCCTTA
>NW_027896121.1:0-1547 GCF_054177405.1 Leptonychotes weddellii | reverse complement strand
AAAAAAAAACCAATAGTACTTTGAGTCACATACAGATGAACCCATATTACATTACACCAAGACATTGTGGTAAGATGGGTTGCAATTTAACAATTATGCAAGACTCCTATGAAGAAAATTATTTTTTTAATGTACCAAGGGATATAATAGAAATTAGCAAAAATTGAGAGAGACAACTTTTGCTCCTTCAATAAGAAAACTTGAAGAAAATCGTGTGTGTGTGTGTATTTCAATCCCTGTTCCTTTTTGTTTATATGAGGTTTATAATCTATGCTTTATGAGGAAAAGAATTATGATCCTTGACTGCTAATGACAAGTAATCCGCATAGGGAACCAAAAAGACCATTATGCTACATATTTCTAGGGATCTGATAGTGAAGAAAGTGAACTTAGTGGGCACAACAGCTGTGAAAAAATCATGCAGAACTGCAGCATATTGCTGGAACACAGTTTTATTTTGTTTTTTCTGTCTTTTTTTGTTTTTGTTTTTTTCCTTCCAGGCAGGGAATATGCTAGAAAGGGGGAATGCTCAGAGTGTTAATTTAGGCATAAGAAAATGCTCTTTAATGGCTCCTCTTTAGTAAGTTCTAAATATAAAATTAAAGGCCTCTCTTCTTAGAGGAAGGAGATACTGAACAAAAACAACTTGCCAAGATCCTGGATACCCAGGAGCTCTGGATCCCAGACATTCTGAATCTAGGATCTGATGGGAAGGAAAAATGTTACCATACCCTTGAAGATTCTTTTGGCTGGTTTAAGAATTGACACAAGACAGATGAAATGTAATTTCTATCTACAGAGGCCTCCTAGATATGGGACTTAAGAAGTGACCAAGGCAGACAGTTTTTGCACTTTTCAGTAAAAAAGAAATAAATTTGTAAGGAATTGACAGTATAAAGAAAACTTATTTATTTATTTTGGCACTTTAGTCAGTAAGGAATTCTAAACAGAATTTGGGCTGGGGTAGTAAATTATTAACAGTAACAAGATTTCTTCATATAGGCTTCATCAGCCCTGAGTTCCCATCTCTAATGATAAGGATGTCTCTCTACCTCCAGGTGCAAGAAGGGTAACTTACACATGGGAGATTTATTTCCTGTTTCCAGACACAAATGAGTGTCAGGGCATTCTTGCACTTGCTGTTCCTTAAATAATTTTAACTGAAAATAATCAATATGCCAGTGTGGTGTATCTTGGGGCGGCCTGCCCTGAGCCCCAACAGATCAAATATTGCTCCAAGGGCTTTTGCAGATGGCAGAGTACCCTGGCTGAGTTAAGTGTCTGTTTCCTACTTGAGTTTAGAAAGGATAATAACCGGCTGTGTTTGTGTACCCAAATTAAGTTTACAGGAACCTTTCTCCCACTGATTGATAACAGTTAAAGTTAACAAGGAAATGCTCAAGAATTCTTAATCGCAGGAAACAAACTGAGTGTTGTTGGAGTGGGGGGTGGGGTGGGAGGGATGGGGTGACTGGGTGATAGACACTGGGGAGGGTATGTGCTCTGGTAAGCGCTGTGAATTGTGCAAGACTGTTGAATCTCAGATC
>NW_027896120.1:0-12957 GCF_054177405.1 Leptonychotes weddellii | reverse complement strand
TGGACTCTGAAAAACAAACAGGGTTCTAGAGGGGAGGGGGGTGGGGGGATGGGTTAGCCTGGTGGTGGGTATTGAGGAGGGCATGTTCTGCATGGAGCACTGGGTGTTATGCACAAACAATGAATCATGGAACACTTCATCTAAAACTAATGATGTAATGTATGGGGATTAACATAAGAATAAAAAAAAAAAAAAAGAATACTATGTGAATGTGAATGACTAGTTTTTTTTAAACATTCTCACCTAGCTATGACATTTCAGAATGCCCAGAGCAAACAAAAAATTTGAAATATTCCAGACAGATATTCATCCTTTTTCATTTACATTTTTTTAGATATGCCATTTCCAAGTCTATAGCTTCCCCTCCCATTTTTATAGCTTTTCATAAAATTATGTGAATTGTTTTTATTGACTCAATCTTTTATAAGTTATTTAATTTCATTCTATTTAGGAAATTTTTCCTTATATAAAACATATTACAAAGATATAATCTTATATTTTTGCAATGTTTATATATTTTTCTCACTTTTAAGCTATTTATAAAGCATAGATTTTTTTCCCCATAAATATAACATATAGTACTGGTACTGGTAATTTTTTTCTCTGAAATGAAATGAAATGTCTCATGCTCTATGAATCTTGTTGAAATTTTGAAATTTTGTTTGGAATTACATTGGATATATTTTGGGTGCTTGGGCTTCAAAATATCTCTCAATTTTTAGGACATCTTAAATATTTTTCTCTAAAATTTTGTAATTTTCTCTATGAAAGTCTTATTCATATTTCAATTTATTTCTGTATACATTATTTATAACTGCATAAATGGGACATTAAAAAGTGATATATTATTTATGTACTGTTTATAGCTGATACATAAGAATATAATTGATTTCTCAAAATTGATTCATACTCCCAAACTTGCCAAACTCTATTTAACTCCAATAATTTATATGTTCCTCTAGTATTTTCTTTGGTCATTGTTATATTATCTGTGAAAAGCAACTATTGACTTCATCCTTTCTAACTCATATTTTAAGATTTTTTTTCTTGTCTTACTCTAGCAATTATTATTACCAGTATAAGAAATATCATTATTATTTTCCTATAAATATTATTTTCCTATAAATTTTCTTTTTTAATATATACCAATGATAAATATATTTCTTTTATATATTTGTCTATTTACTCCAGCTAAGGAAATTCCTTTCTATATTTCCATTGCTAAGAATATTTTTAAAAGTATGAGTATCTGCTGGTAGTAAATTAATGGCATTACTTTTTACACCTCTCAATATGATATTTGTCTCTCTTACTCTATTTAGTGCAGCATATTGTACTAATTGACATTCTAATATATAAATAATTCTTAGTGTCCTGAGAAGAGCATATCTTCCTCCTGAATTTCAATTTTGCATACATGTGATTTATTTTGTCTGACTATATTTACGATTTGTGCTGATCTGTTCATAACAGAGATTATAGTAAGGCATATCTGTTTCATATGCATGGATTTGGGCTTCTGAGGAATACCCTAGCCCAATAACAGAATTGGACACATTGTCTCTGGAACTAACCTGTATAACATTAGTAGAAAATAGCTTATTTCCATTCCTTAAAGTTTGGGTAATTTACCTCTGAATTGTCTGGCACAGATGATGTTATGTGAGTAGATTTTTAAAACTGATTCAACTATTTTAAGATCAAACTGATTCAAACTATTTTAAATTTTCTTTTTTATATTTTATATTTATAAAAAATCAAGTCTTTCAAAAGTTTTTCACATACATTGGGAATTTTTTTTCAGTTTTTTTTTTACCTATATCTTAGAAAATATCCTATCTTTAGTTGTGTTCTTATTTCCATAATATTATCTATTTAATCCTTATTTGTCAGACATTTGGCTATTCTTATTTGCTTCTTTAATTAAATAGCATTTTATATTATCTTCTTTAATGCATCTATTTTCAAATCAATTTCTGTCTATACTGTTAATTTTCTTTATTCTACTTTGATTTTTTTAACTTATTTATAAGTAACTTAGAGGATGTTCTGGAAATAGTACAAATATTGTACAGCCTTACTAAACTTTTCCCAGTGGTAACATTTTATATAAATATAATATCAAAGCCAGAATATAGACATTGGTACGTTAATGAACACAAGACTATAGATCTTACTCAGTTCCACCAAATTTTATAAGTATCCATATGCATGTGTAGTTTGCTGCAGTTTTATTCCATGTATAAAGATTTATTTATGTAATCCTCACCATAATCAAGATACAGAACTATTCCCTCACCACAAAGAAATTCTCTTTTCCTACTCTGGAGTTGCCCTCTTGCTCCTCACCAATTTGGAAGTCACTAATTTATTTTTGCTCTCAGTAGTTTCTCCCTTTACAGACTATTATGTAAATGAAATCATGTAGCGTGTAACCTTCTGAGATGGGCTTTTTTCACTACAGACAGTGCCCTTAAGATCCATCCAAGTTGTTACATGTGTCAATAGTTTTTTTTTAATTGCCCCCTAAAATGCCATGGATACATGTGTATCACCGTTTATTTGGCCATTTACCCACTGAAGGACAGAGCTGTTTCCAATTTCTGGCTACTACAAATAAAGCTGCTATGAACATTCATGTATAAGTTTTGGTGTGAACATAGGTTTTTGTTTCTCTGGGATAACTGTTCAACAGCCCAACTACCTGAGTCATCTTATAAGTATAGTTTGATTTTATAAAGAACTTCCAAATAATTTCTAGAGTGGTTGTACCATTTTACATTCTTATCAGAAATGTATGAGAAAACTAGTTTCTCCAAATTCTTGCTAGCATTTAGCCTTTAAAAAAACAAACACATTTTAGCCATTCTGATAGGTGTGCAGTAATATCTCATTATGGTTTTAACCCAGTGATTCTCAAGCAGTTAAGGATGTTCAACATATTTCCATGTGTTTATTTGCTATTCATATCTCCTCTTTAGTGAAAAGTCTGTGCATGTCTTTTGTCCATTTTTTGTTCAGATTTTAGAGTCTTTATATGTTCTAGATATAAATCCTTTCTCATATGTGTGGTTTACAAATATTTTTTCCTTTAACTGCCTTTAGTTTTTGAGTGTTTTTCATATAGCAAAACTTTTCATTTTGATGAAGTCTAGTTTACCCATTTTTTTTCTTTTATGGATTATGCTTTTTATGTCATATCTGAGAAGTCTTCCTCTAGTCCCAGATCCCAAGCATTTGCACTTATATTTACTTCTGAAAGTTTTATAGTTGTACATTTGAATCTATAATTCATGTTTAGCTAATTTTTATAAGGTGTGAGGTTTAAGTTGAAGTGTTTTGGTTTGGGTTTTTTGGGGGGGGAGGTATTTGTTTGTTTTGTCAATAGATATCCAATTGTTCCTGCAAAGATTATCCTTCCTTCAGTGAATTTCTTGGGCAATACTGAAGGAGGTTTTCCAGTCAAATATAAATATAGAAATTTACACTCTGTTGGGGTAATGAAACCTCATAATTTGTGTGTGTTTCCCTCTTTTACTTTCCAAATTTTCTTTACTATTCTGGAAATACTTCTGTAATAGGAAAAAAAAAGTATGCTAAAAATGAAAGGTAATATTTAGGAGATGCTGTGAAGACACTATTCATTAACCTATTTTTAATCCTTTAGATATGCCTCAATCATTTACTGTTATAATTTCAATTCTGAAAGTTAGAAAACAACAATACTTTACTGTTCGAGCTCGTTTGATCCAAAAGATTTTTAGACAGAGCATTCGTAAAAGATTAATGGTTTAAATTAATAGGATTCTTCTCACTACTTATAAATTTATAAGATTTTAATTAAGGCATTGCATTAGTGCTTTTTAAAATCTCCCTAATAAATACTCTAAACTTATCCCCTGATGGTTTCATTGATGAAAGAAAACAGTTTATGAAGTTCTGAGATGAGTGCCTGAAACCTAAACAGATTCCATTAAATTAGACAAAAGACATATAAAGATTAAAAATTAAATGTATCATTAGGATGCTGGTAGCAATGAGGAATTAAGAAAATTAGGTGAATCTCTATATTCTGTTATTCTTCTTTCCTTTTAATGAAATATACTTAGGTTTGCATTACCCTTTTAGATTCCAATTAATCCAACACAAAAGCCTCTGCATGAATACCCATGTGAATTTTTCTTATATGTTTTGTTCACTTCCACAATAACAACAACTAATTATATGAAACTTCAAATGAATAAGGGGAGGCTATTATCATACAAATACCTTTTAAGTAGGCAACTCTTTCTCAAATTAGCTTTAAATCACTGCCAGCATTTGTTTCCATTACCCCTAAATGACCCTGCTTACCTTAAAACCATATAGGGCACCAGATTCAGAATTTTGGGTTATATTTGCAAGCTACAAGGTTCTGTGATCTGGTAATATGATCTTTTGAATGAATTATTGCTTATTGATGTTTACTACATTTTTTATACCACCTACTAGGTAATATTTAAGTCCATTTAATTTTTGAATATTTAATAACTAAAATGGTAATATTTACTCATCTTTTGAACTCTAGTGAGGATGAAAGGTTTACATATCTTCAACATTCAGCAAAGTTGAGTTATTACAATTTTTCAAGAATTATATGAATTCAACATTGTATGAATAAGTAACTGAGACAAGGAACACTTGTGGGTAGTCCAATGTTAAAAAACTGGTATTTTTTACATGACAGCATGACGCTTAAAAGGAAGGCTGACTGGATTCAGGGCTTTAAAATATGATAGCCCTTTGGCTTGATTGTCTCAATCTATTGTATCATCTTCACTGTATTATACTAAGGCTTTATTAGATAGCATTCTAGGAAAGTCCACTTCTGACATTTTAAACATATCACACTCTGAGTCCCTAGAATCTGTCCAGCTCTCTCTTCTTCCTCCCACTGCTCCTCTTCTCCAACTCGATAGAGACCTTGTTTCCTGACATCTCCATTTTTCCCATTTGTTATCTCTGTGCTGGATTTATTATTTCCTACTCATTCCAAACCCCATAATTCTTTCTGTGGCCTCAACTGTTTCCTTAGATCTGAAATCCAGTAAGCCATTGTCCTCCATCTTAGCCTCTTGTTACACTTGGTCTTGTATCAACCCAAAACTATAAGATTTGCCTTTGAAATTAATTTATCCAGCACTGCATAAGGGAATTCCAGAAACATGTGAGTTGGGTCTAATAAAAATTCATGATCAACAATATTAGTTTGGTCCTCCCCACTGACCAACAAGCTTTCTGTGTGTTGACTCTGCCATTTTGTAAACCTCCTTTCTAGATGTTTTCTACTCTCTTCAAGCCCCAGAGCTGTACTCTCCCTATAATCTCAGCAGAGGACTATACAGTCTTTTGTGGTAGAAAGTTCATTAAATGTAAAGCTTTTCAAATCTCCCTCCTCACCCACCCCCTAACAATATCTGCAGCCTCATCTAAATCTAGACTCTTACCACAGAAAAGAAGTTCTCCTATTATGCACAAGTCAGTAATACCATGATCTGCTAATGAAGCATTGTCAACAATTCCTCTCTATTTTATTTTATTTATTTTATTTTTTTTATTTTTTTATTTTTTTTTAAAGATTTTATTTATTTATTTGAGAGAGAGAATGAGACAGAGAGCATGAGAGGGGGGAGGGTCAGAGAGAGAGGCAGACTCCCTGCTGAGCAGGGAGCCTGACGTGGGACTCGATCCAGGGACTCCAGGATCATGACCTGAGCCGAAGGCAGTCGCTTAACCAACTGAGCCACCCAGGCGCCCCAATTCCTCTCTATTTTAATATCACAGGTTCTTATTAATAGCCTTTCCTCTTCAATCTTTTTATCCCCAGTCTTAAAAAGAATAAAATTTAATCTGGCATTTTCCGTGTAACTTTAAGTGCAATTCCCTAATCTGTGGCTAAATTTCTTGAAAAATTAGTAATCTATCCTATATATTTTCCTTATTTTTCACTCACTTCACCTATGTCGGGATGCCCATGCATTCATTGGGTACTTTTCAATTATGACTTACCATCTCTGAGGTATTGAATGGTATTAATAAATAATTTTATTTTAAAATTATGCCTCCTCTTGATCTCCAATGAACTTCTCTAATAGTAGAGTCTATTTGTCTTTCCTTAATTCCATCACTTATATTATTTTCCTCATATAGCTTCTGCTCCCCTTTATTCACCATTTAAAAGTTCAATTCTCTTTGGGTTTGCCCTTCTTGTTCCTCTTCAGAATTAATTCTGAGCATTTCCTCAGGTTGTTCTAACTCACACACATTGCTTCACATGGCACTGACCATTTGAAGAATAGCACAATGAACATTTTCAGCACTAAAAGTTCTCTTGAGCTTTGACACATATAGCTGGTTACCTGTTAAACATTTTGATAAATTTGAGTAATTCCCAAGCATATCATATTCAGGGTGGATCAAATAGAAAGTGGACTCACCTGCTTCTCACCATTCTGCCCTGAAAAACAAACAAGCAAGCAAACAATCAGACAAACAGCTCCTTCTTCTACATTCTACATTCAGGGAGTGGCATTACCTTCTATCTAGTCAATAAAGCAGAAATCAAGGTTCATCCTTGATTTTTTCCTTTCTCTTCATTTCCCTACATCTAATCAGCAAATCCAATTTGCTAAATAACTTAATTAACTCTTACATTTTTCCTTACTGTTAGTCTAAATGTTTCAGATTAGTTCATCATGCGTGTATTTTCAAAACCTGAATATATTTCTAATACTTCCTCATAATCTATTCTTGTTTCGTTCACATAATTTTCTACCATATCCAAGAATATTGCTTTTACTAAAGAGCATATATAATCAGACCATACTCCTGCTTTAAATTGTTACCTTAAGAATAAAACTCAAATGGTTTATTGTGATATTAAATGTTCCTTATGAATTGGTCTTTATCTATAATTCAGAAGAATATGTTAAACTTCACCATGATATATCCTATTTTCTTCCCATGTGAAATATAGGTCCTTTTTTAAATGTGTTATACCCTGTTAAAACATTTCTGTCTTTCAGTATACAACATGCTATTCTTTATAGTAGGAATACTATTGCCAATAATTTTGCTCAATTGCTTATGATTCTGCCCACTTCCTAACTATAATAGGAGGTACAAGTTCCTCAGAGCACCTTCCATGACCATTCCAAGCCAGATGTTTCCTATGCTCCCCACAACTTCTATTATAGCATTTAATACCCTCTGTGAGGTACTTTTCCTTTTTGTCTATCACTCCCAGAAGACTGTGAAGTGATTAGAGACAGGGCCCATTTTTTTATACATCTTTGAATGCCTCTTACACAGCATGGGGGCCTCAATTATTTAAGCACTCAAGTATTTATTGATTGAATAAATGAATAAATACACCTTTCGACCTCAAGTAGATTACTCTTTTTTTATGACAGGAATTCTCATATCTGCCAGACAGTGAAGTATGAACAAGATCAGTTTGATTTTAGGCCCTTCTATTCAAGATTCCAGACACCTCATCTTTCTGACACATTAATTCTTCAAATATATTTGCAACATTGCATGACTTTCTTTTATATTCATTTTTTTATTTTTCTGCAATTTTGCCTTAGATTTATTGAGTTCAAGCAGATCCTTCTTGCCTCCTTACTTTAAAACTGATAGATATTTGTGGATTTTGATCAATATGGTTCTCAGTCAATGAGATTATTTTTAAATTCTGATGGCCTTTATGTGCTAACCATAGCAAGTAAATGAAAGAAAGGCAGGGACTAAATGAGGTTTCTGAAGTGAGGTCAGTTCACCTGCTCATTTGGAATATCATAACAAATTCACTTCAACTATTCATGCTATCCAAAATGTGACACCTTTATGTCCTATAACTGGCTACCCCTGTCCTATCCTACCTGGGAAACTGGGCAAAGTAACTTGCTAATTAACAATCTCATAATCTCCTCCAGTTTGAACATTTAAATATGCAATCGATTCAGATTCATAGTCCTTTTTTAAGCTAGTTTAAAGTCTTTTTTTTTTTTTTTTAAATGACTCAGCCTTTTGTAGATGATTGTTCAGATTCCCTCTACTGCCTGCTCATCTCCTGGATGACTTTTTGAGTGCTTGGGATAGGGGAGTATGCTTCAGAATCCTGGCTGCAGAATGATTTTTTTTTTTTTTTTTTTTGGTCTGTGCTGTTTTATGCTGATCTGATCACTGGATTTATGACCACTAATTTGCAACCTATTCAATCTAGTCTTCTGGACACTGGGACATTACCCATTGCCATAGTCTGTGGACTCAGAAATTGGTACCAGAACAAAAGTATCCACTCTCTCCACCTGTTTATTCTACCCCAGACTGCTTCCTGTTGTCCAGCCCTCTCAGCCCTTCCACATTCCCCCACCATGGTTCATTGGAATATTTGGAATGCATGCATGCCCTGCATAGAACTTACTGCGTCAGTAATGTTGTGTAAGGCCACATTTTACAGCAAATGATACACTCTCTCTCCAGGACATACTGGATATGGCTTAGGGGTTGGAATCTCCCAAGCTATGCCTCCCAACCCAACTGTGCAATTACTCATCCTTGGCTGCCTGATTTTTTTGGATTTTCTAACATTTTCTCTCTCCTTGGAGTTTCATGGCAAGAGAGAAAAATGGAGGGAGTAAAAAAGCACAAAGATGGGTATGTCTGTCTCTTGCCTTAACTGCAGTCCTCTGATGTGGAAATACTTTCTCCACTTTTCCCCTTTTCTTTTTCTGAGAAGATTTCTATTCCACGAAACAATGAGGTGCAGCTCTGCAGTTCTGGCTCCTGATAAGTTACTGGCATTCTAAAGAATTTAGAAATGTCTCTTTTTTCTTAATAAAAAACAACTCTTAAAGTAATAGTATTGTTATTATACAAAAACAATTTGGGACTTGTAAGTAAATAATTGCATTTTAGTTCTAGGTGATATGTATCTGTGGATACAGTTAGTATGGTGTTATAAGGCAAAAAGGTATACAAGATCCTAGAGTAAATGAGTAAACATTTAAAAAATATGCCTTCCCATTACACACATTTTAATGGCTTTTTAGATCCTTGTAGTAGACACAGCAGTGCCCTTCAAGACAAGGATGCTCATTCTCTCAAGCTGCAGGGAATATTGCCTGTTAATGGTGCAGGACGGTCCATCTCCATCAATTGACCTTGGCTGAAGGGAGCTGTCCCATCCAAGGTTAGCAGCCCTCTCTGAGGGGGGCCTAAAATAATTCTAATAACAATATTCAAAGTATGGGGGCTTTTTCCATACCCCAAACAATTCTCAGACACCAGCTGAGTGTCCTACAGTTCAACATGGACACCATCCATCTGGAGATAATGTCAGATCCCACACGTTAAGAGTCTAATCTCACAAGACTGTCCCCCAACTTCCAACTTCAGACCCCAGTTGCAAGTCTAGGTTATTACCTGTGCTGACCAACCATCTATAGATCAGAGATTCCAATGACCCCCACCTTGGGTTCTATTAATTTACTAATATGGCTTACAAATCCCAGAGAAACATTTTACTTACTTATAAAGAGAAAACACTTTACTTACTAAACTTGACAGTTTATTATAGAAGGATATAACTCAGAAACAGCACCACGGAAGAGATACACAGGGCAAAGTATGTGGGAAAGGACATGGAGCTTCAGTGCCCTCTTCCAGCTAACCATGCTCCCAAAATCTCCATGTGCTCTCCAACCCAGAAACTCCAAACCCTCGTCTTTTGGGTTTTATGGAGGCTTCATTACACAGGCACGATTGATTAAATCATTGGTTACTGGTAACCCATTGGTTACTGGTGACCCAGAGGTCAGGAGGCGGGACTGAAATTTCTAACCCTCCAATGATAAGGTTGGATCCCCTGGCAACCAGCCTCATTCTTAAGTACTTTCCAAAGATCACCGCATTAACATAAACTCAGGTGTGGCTGATAGGGGTTTGTTAGGAGGATTAAAACGCCTTTATCACTCGCAACACTTAGGAAATTGCAAGAGTTTTAGAAGCTCTGTGTCAGAAACAGGGACAAAGACAAAATATATATTTAATCACAATATCACAGGGCCTATGTTCAATAACTGGTTGATGCAGGGTTAAGAGAACCAATCTTTTCACCCCTGTTCAGAACAAGCCTTCACTGCCATCCCAGCTGCAGCTGCTTACAGAAATCACTGAAGCTTCTGAGGCAATGTATCTCAGTTCAGGCTCCCCCTCTCTGAAAACTGCTTCTCCCACTTCATAGTTCCCTGAGAGTTCTCCTCAACAAGCCACCTGCAAGTAAATCTCCAGTTCAGAGGCTATTTCCCAGAACACCTGACTTAAGAGATCTGGAATAGGGATTTTGGAGCCAGACTAATTCCCTACTCAGTAGCAACTGCATCAGAGTACAGTATCTCCTCTAACCAATCCTGTTCTCCTCATTGTCTTCATGTACATTTTTTCTCAAAGCTTTCCTTCAATAATTACCTCATGTATAAAACCTGTCTCAGAGTCTGTTTCCTATGAAAACTTCCTTCAATAATCCAGATGCTATCTTTGTTTCAAGGCATAGTAAAAGGAACAAAACATTGTAAAGATGAAAAATTAAGATAATAATCCCTTAAATTTTCACAGTATTTTTTCACATTGCCAAGAAAATTGATATTATAATTTCTGGTTTGATCTGAGTAAAATAGCAGGGAAGAGAAAGACATTGAACAAAACCAGATAGCAGTATTTGTTAAGGATTGATCTTTAAACCTATGACCTTGACTTAGATTTTGACATATTAACCTGTACTTCCTTGGTTGATCTGAGAAATATTTTGATCTTACTAATAAGAAATAAACAGTAAACAAAACCAATTACAATTCAACCTGCTTATTTCTTGTAAATATACACTGGCCATGTCAGAAACATTGAAAATCACAAAGAAAGAGAGTATCTTTCAAAGTATATGATGAAAATTTCAGGATAAACCATTTTATGTCCTTTAGAATATAAGAATATATAGCTTCTGTAAATAGTAGCAAAAAGTCAAAAGGAGATAAAATCTGAGAAAGAGATAATGGGAAAAGATGAAGTAAATATGTACGAAATAAAATATGTAATAAATTAAAACACAGGAAGAAGTAAAAAACTGACATAATACTAAAAATGAAAAAAATAAAAAGGCTATCACATGGAAAAGAAACTCAAAAAGATTTTTCTGTATTAATATTTTAAATGGAAAAAAGTGAAGATAACAGATATGAAGGGAAAGTTGAAGAATCAATACTTAACATTTGTGATCCTGAGTGTTCAAAAAAAGTGAAAAAACATAATGAATGATAGAACAAATAAATCTTTCTTTGTACTAAAGAAGGTCTTTATATGAATATTGACATGAGGAGTCAGTTCTGGCAAAGTAAAATCAATTAAAAAAAACAAAGGCTAATTTTTTGTAATGCCTGATAATTACAAGGGGAGAAAAAGACAATCAAATGATCTTTAGATTTCTTGATGTAACACTATTGTTTTGAGTGACCTTCAGAACATTTGCCCAAACATGCTGTTTTCATTTGCAAAGATATTCCTATATATGTTGGATTTTGAGAAAAAAATCGATGCTTTACATTTATTCAAAAAGTTTATTTTGATGTGTAATTATAACACTTAAACTATAGTCAGAAAATAAAAAAGTTAGTGATGTATATACTTAAAAAATACTAAGAAGGGATGTCTTAATAACTCCTTTGAATCTGGTTATAAAAATAAAACCAGTGCACCTGAGTGGCTTAGATGGTTAAGCATCTGCCTTCGGCTCAGGTCATGATCTCCTGGGATTGAGCCCCACATCCTGCTCCCAGCTCAGCGAGGAGTCTGCTTCTCCCTCTCCCTCTGCCTCTCCCCCTGCTTGTGCTCTCTCTCTCAAATGAATAAATAAAATCTTTAAAAAAATAAAAAATTAAAAAATAAAACCAAATGTTTAAATGTACTTTTAAAAGAAAATAATAATGCAGTATACTGTCAAAATAATAATCCACAAGAATTCTTTATTGAATGCCTACACTATCCAGGCATAACTTACATACATCTTATATAAATTTCACAATTTCTATTTCTGTTTTATAGGTTTGTAAAGACGCTGACAAAGATAATGCTTTTTCCTAATGATCATTGTTCTCCAAAGCTCATTGGCTTATTCTTAACTAATTAGAATAGAGTCAAAGATATGTGTATCTCCTTGCTTATTTTGTCTCTATCTGCTTCTATGTATCCTATGAACAAATGGTGGAATCAAACTTTCCAAGCACAGTGTCCATCTATCACCCTGTCCAATATTCTACAATCTCACTTACTTGGCCTTCAAGGCCATGATCTCTTGTTCTCCCAACCCAATTTATCAATCATACTCTTTGTTAGATCTAAGCCTGTAAGTAGTGATGTATAATGGGAAGTGCATACGCTTTGAAGGTTAACATGCTAGAGTTACAATTCAGAATTCACCATTTGCCAGCTGTATGACATTGCAAAAGTCATTTTGAAATCATTTGAACAATTTCCCCATAAGTAATTGTATTTTTAAAATAAATAAAATACATACATTGTAGTTTTTGTGATAACTAAATTTTATACCTTTCTGAAATTAGTTACCCTATTGTGGGGGCTTGATTAATGCTAATTAACTTCTAAACAGACTGCATCTTTCAGTTGTAAAATATTTGCTATTAAGATGTGTGTGTGTGTGTGTTTATTCCCAACTCAGGAAGTGGGGGCCTAAAGTATTTCAGAAAGAGTAAGTAGTGTGTTAGAATGATTTATTAAATTACTAATATTATATTAATAGTCATGTGTTAACTTTATAATGGTAGCGTATTCAACATACAATGTATGATTTTTGTTGTTTTATCCTGTCATTTTATCTCAGCTACTTATGTGCCACTAAATAAA
>NW_027896119.1:0-239 GCF_054177405.1 Leptonychotes weddellii | reverse complement strand
TGTGGATAGGTCTGTTGCCAATCAAATGTTTCTACCATTGTAGGTTACAGATCTCTTCTACCGAGCTGCTTTCACCATTTTCTCTTTGTCTCTGAGACTCGTAAGTTTTACTATTAGATGTTGGGGTGTTGACGTATTTTTATTGATTTTGAGAGGTATTCTCTGTGCTTCCTGGATTCTGATGCCTGTTTCCTTACCCAAATTAGGGAAGTTCTCTGCTGTAATTTGCTCCAATATAC
>NW_027896118.1:0-239 GCF_054177405.1 Leptonychotes weddellii | reverse complement strand
ATCAGCTCTTAATATTACTTCTTCCATTATTGTTAATACTTCAGTAGACCTTGTTGTTTCTTTTTGCCATCAAATAGATACTTGGTTTTGAGTTAATTGACTTTTTTTTTTTTTATTCTTATGTTAATCCCCATACATTACATCATTAGTTTTAGATGAAGTGTTCCATGATTCATTGTTTGTGCATAACACCCAGTGCTCCATGCAGAATGTGCCCTCCTCAATACCCACCACCAGGC
>NW_027896117.1:0-239 GCF_054177405.1 Leptonychotes weddellii | reverse complement strand
CTGAGCAGGGAGCCCGATGCGGGGCTCGATTCCAGGACCCTGGGATCACGACCTGAGCCGAAGGCAGACACTTAACGACTGGGCCACCCAGGCGCCCCAAGTGCTTGTAAATTTTAAAATGATAGTAGAAATCTATCTCTTATTTTCATTTGGGAGAAATTTATAATGCAAAAAAGACAGAAGAAGCTACATATTTGAGTTACCTAATACTTTTTAGTTAACTGAATCTGTAATTCTCT
>NW_027896116.1:0-239 GCF_054177405.1 Leptonychotes weddellii | reverse complement strand
CAGACATTTTTTTAAAAATCATTTTAAAAAATGAGGACTACAATTATCCAATAAAAGAAACCAGGATTCCTTGGAAAAATGGCTGATTGCATTACAGCAACAGAAGAAGTATAATATGAGCCTGGAACATCTTATGATGCCAAAAAATGTTTTAAAATGATGGTGATATGTCAAAAGAACACAAAAGCCAGCTTGAACCGCATGCAGAATGAAACTGGACCATTTCCTTACACTGTACA
>NW_027896115.1:0-239 GCF_054177405.1 Leptonychotes weddellii | reverse complement strand
CAGGGCCTGTGGGGGCATGTCTGCCACGTCAGGGACGTTGCAGCGAGCCCACCCACGTGGGGAAAGCGTGCCGGGTCTCACTCAGGATTTGGTAAGCGGGACAAGAGCCTGAGTGGGGTGGGGCTGGGGTGCACACGTGTGTTCGCCTGCCCCACCCCCAGCTTGTGGGCGTCCTCACGCCCCTCCCCTGCTCTGCCCCAGGTAATGCCAGGTAACCGGCCATGCGTGATTCTTCTTGG
>NW_027896114.1:0-239 GCF_054177405.1 Leptonychotes weddellii | reverse complement strand
ATTATGAGGGAAGAACCTCATATTCAAAATGGTTGTCAGTACATAAGGTGTTCAAACTTTAGCATGTTAAATCACCTGGGATGCGTGCTGAAAATGAAAGATTCCAGAAGCTACACTTTGGACCCCAGGTGATTCTGACCCATCAGGTCTGAGGAGCAACCTTAGGGAAAAGCAGGGTTTTTTAAAAAAAAATTTTTTTTGAAGATATTATTTATTTATTTGAGAAAGACAGAGAGCAG
>NW_027896113.1:0-239 GCF_054177405.1 Leptonychotes weddellii | reverse complement strand
TAAGATGTCAGTGTAAAGAATGTGTGTTCTCTCCATCTGAAAAGTCATTGAAAATAAACAGAAAAGTACAAAAAAATCTAAGTTTGATAAAACTAGGAGAGAACGGTAGTGTTAAAGCATGATAGTTGGAAATGTGCAGAGTGGTAAATGCCTTTAAAAGTGAGTACATTGAAATGCTTCCTCCCTGAAGAGAGAAATCACAATTAGAAATAAGATAGTTTCACTGAAGAACTCCTGAA
>NW_027896112.1:0-239 GCF_054177405.1 Leptonychotes weddellii | reverse complement strand
GCTGTGGCCCCAGATGTGTGAGCCCAGCCAAGAACAGCCAACCCCTGCCCAGACCGGAAGGACCACCCAGCTGAGTCCAGCCCAAATTACTGACCGACAGAAAGAAGAGCTAAATAAAATGGTAGTTCTTTTAAGACACTAAGGTTTCAGGTGGTTTGTCACACACGACAGGTAATTGGTTTATTAGGTCCAAATAGCCGAAAGCAGAACTCCAAACAATTCTTCCATAGGAGAGATGA
>NW_027896111.1:0-239 GCF_054177405.1 Leptonychotes weddellii | reverse complement strand
ATTTTGTACTTTGGGTTCAGGATCCAATACTACCTTATTTTGTGACTTAAATTGTTCCAGATTTACCACTGGGGGTTCTTTCCATTGGCTCCTGGATCCCTTTGACAGACCTCTATCAATGCAGGTGTTTTAAATTCTTTGAGCACTTCATTACTTTCTAGCACCAAAAGACTCCAGGCTCATCTTGTATATGTCTTGCCGGGTTCCAGAATCAGCCATTTTCCCAAGGAGTCCTGGTT
>NW_027896110.1:0-239 GCF_054177405.1 Leptonychotes weddellii | reverse complement strand
CCTTCTGAAATGTTTTCTCTAGTGGCCTCGATTCTTAGTCAGGTCCTGACTTTTTGAGCCCCCAAATGTTGTGCCTTCCGGAATTAAAAGTGTCGGAAACGACAGATGTTGGCGGGGATGCGGAGAAAGGGGAACCCTCGTACACTGTTGGTGGGAATGCAAGCTGGTGCAGCCACTCTGGAAAACAGTATGGAGGTTCCTCAAAAAGTTGAAAATAGAGCTACCATATGACCCAGCAA
>NW_027896109.1:0-1547 GCF_054177405.1 Leptonychotes weddellii | reverse complement strand
TGTCCTTTCTGAACTGTACCTCCAGAGACTGTTTCCTCTGCTGACTCCAAGTCAGAATCCTCCCCCGCCCCTTCTGTTGTGACCCAGCTAAGCGCACCTTGGAAAGAACTGAGCCCTCTCTGGACGGTGTCCTCAGCCTCAACTTTCCATCTTTTCAGGGCTAAAATAGCCAACTCCTAGATAAGCTATCTTAATTGGGAAAACAAACATCACCCCTTTCTTTCCCTGGTGAACAAAAGACGACCTTCCAAGAATGGCCTCACCTGACTCTCACCTCCACAGATAAACATCCGTAAACATCCGGGGAGAGTTTCCACCTCAAAGGGAATCATTTTGGTCAGCCCTAAGTTCTGGTGGTGGTGTCAAGTCAGAGTTAATGATACAGAGCAGCGCTGTCCAATGGAACATTCTGTGATGATGGAAATGTTCTCTATCTGCACTATCCAACACGGTAGCCACCAGACGTAGGTGGCTATTGACCACCTGAAATGGGGCTGGTGCTGCTGAGAAACTAAATTTTCTATTAATTTAATTTATGTACAGACATGTGACTAGCAACTCCGTTGGTCAGTGCAGCTAGAGAACAGTCATTAAGAGCTTCCTGCCATGAACTAGGTTTGCTGGATTATCTCTCTCGTCCTCAAAACAGCACCTCACAGTTGCCATTGTTATAACCATCTTACACACCAGGGAACTGAGGGTCTGGTGGTTAAGGCATCCGTGCCAATGGGAGGAGTGGAATGGGTGTCACTTGAACCCTTCTGCACCACACTGACCTGCACTGGGTCTTCACTGGTCATCGCTGGTCAAAACTGAAATTGCAACAAAGCCTCAGAGATGCTCTGAGGATGACCAGAAGGAGTGGAAGAGCGTCTCCCCTAGTGGGCATTCTGTGGATGTCATTAGAAGCCCCCCAGGCAGGTTGATGTCAGGGCTTTCCTCTCTACCACATTGCCTCTTTGTGATTTCAGTCCCCAGATTCCACCTCGTTGCTCGAAAACCATGTAGATTGGGTGACTCTGATGTTAAATAGAAAATTTGGATTTTCAAAGCAACCATGAGAAAAAGATCAACAAGTACACTTCTGCACCACTCTGAGAGTCCTAAACAGTCACAGTCTGAGAACGTGTCTGCCTCTGTCTCTCCTGGGTAGGTGATATTTTATCATAGATGACCCATTTCTGTTTGGTGACTCCACCTGAGGAAGCTTCTCTCCTCTCCCTCGCCTTGGTTGCAAGGGCACAGTCAGGAAAAGTTGGATTAGAGGGAGAGGCGGCCAAAAGTTAGGCCCGTCATTCTAGCAATTTCACTATTAGGTGAAATGGAAATTTCCTAGAAGGGAGAGCTCACATAACTTAGCCCTGAAAACAAAGTCAGACTAGATGAAGTTATCTTGAGAAATGTTAGACTAGATAAAGTCATCATGGGAAGGAAAAGCCAGTAGATGGAGATACCACAAAGCTAATTTTTTACATCAGGGAACAAAGCCATGTTAGAGACAAATCTGATTCAGCTTTAGCCTTAAACTTCCTAAAAGTATCAAACGT
>NW_027896108.1:0-239 GCF_054177405.1 Leptonychotes weddellii | reverse complement strand
ACGGACAGAGGGATGGGCTCTGGATGGCCCTTCTGCCCGCTGGCCAAAGCCTCTCTCCTCGACCCAGGGAGCCTGGAGTTGCACTTCCTTCCTGAGCCACGGACGCTCGGGCTTGCTGTGTATTTCAGTCACAGGAATATTGATTGCACTGGGTTCTTAGGCTGTGATGCTCTATGAATCCTGCCTTTCCTGAGCTAATGGGGCGGCATAAATAACTCTGGGGAAAGCCCCCAAGTCAG
>NW_027896107.1:0-239 GCF_054177405.1 Leptonychotes weddellii | reverse complement strand
TCTTTGATGTGCAAGAACTTTTTAGTTTGATACAGTCCCGTTTGTTTACTTTTGTTTTTGTTGCCTGTGCTTTTGGTGTCCTATCCAACAAATCATTGTAAAGGCCAATATCAAGGTGTTGCTATGTTTTCTTTTAGAAACTTCTTTTAGAAGTTTTATGGTTTCAGGTTTTATGTGTAAATGTTTAATCCATTTTGAGTTGATTTTTGCACAGGGCATAAGACAATGGTCCAATTTTA
>NW_027896106.1:0-239 GCF_054177405.1 Leptonychotes weddellii | reverse complement strand
GAAAGACAACATAATAATACTACAAGATGGAATTTATTTTTGTATTTTCAAGGCCACTCAGCTGTTTTAGGTTTTTGTTAATATGACACATCCTATGTTTGCTATTTTATTAGTTAGGTTCAAATCACCATTATTTCATCAGATACTTTGTTTTAAAAAATTATTTTAGTTTGGTATAATTAATTCACAGACCCCCCCCATATATATGTATATAGTTGGTTGCTGAGAACAGAGACTAG
>NW_027896105.1:0-239 GCF_054177405.1 Leptonychotes weddellii | reverse complement strand
TTTACGTCTCTGTTTCTTCACTTATTGACTATAACCACTGACTCACACTGTCTATTCACTTCTGTCCACCCATCTATTTGTTGTCTTAGAACATTTAACTCTCACTGTTTTATATTTTGTTTATAAGAGTTACTGATGGCTCTCAAAGAGCAGAAAATATGTCATACCCATCTTCATACTCATAGCTTCCAGGCAAAGACGATTATATAAATGATGTCAGATGATCTGAACCTAGGTCG
>NW_027896104.1:0-239 GCF_054177405.1 Leptonychotes weddellii | reverse complement strand
TAGTGTTGAAGAAGATACACATTTCCCTTTGCTAATTGTAGATATCTTGTTTTCTTTTTTAAGTTTACCTACTTGAAATGTGGTTCTAACTTTTGTGATGTGGTTCACTTTTCTATTTTGTTGCCATATGGAATGTATGTGGTTTTTTGTTGTTGTTGATCAAGAATACTTTATATCGTGGGCGCCTGGGTGGCTCAGTTGGTTAAGCGATTGCCTTCGGCTCAGGTCATGATCCTGGA
>NW_027896103.1:0-239 GCF_054177405.1 Leptonychotes weddellii | reverse complement strand
GTGGGGAGTTAAAAATAAGCACAAAATTCTGTTACCCACTGGGTCACTGTTAATAAGAATGTCGACCTCCATGATCATGTCACTGCTGCAGCCAAGGGCGGGAAGACCCGGTCTTCCTGGGCTCACGGCGGATCTGCTAACACAGCTCTTTGACAACTCTTTCTTCGGTGCGGGAGATGCCCTGTATCTGCGTGGCCCCGCGTGCCGACTAGCAAACATGGCAGTGGAAGACTTGAAAT
>NW_027896102.1:0-239 GCF_054177405.1 Leptonychotes weddellii | reverse complement strand
CTAACCCAAACCACCTTTTTTATAGTAAGCTTTTCTATGGATAAATGATATCTGTTATGTCAGTGAGACTATTTCAGGCCTTATCTTATGCCTAAGATTTAATTTTCCAACCTAGTGTGTATCTCTGAAATTGTTTTTTTTTTATTCTTATGTTAATCCCCATACATTACATCATTAGTTTTAGATGAAGTGTTCCATGATTCATTGTTTGTGCATAACACCCAGTGCTCCATGCAGAA
>NW_027896101.1:0-239 GCF_054177405.1 Leptonychotes weddellii | reverse complement strand
TAGATAGATAGATAGATAGATTGATAGATAGATTGATAGATAGATTGATAGATTGATAGATAGATAGATTGATAGATAGATAGATAGATGATAGATAGATTGATAGATAGATAGATTGATAGATAGATAGATTGATAGATAGATGATAGATAGATTGATAGATAGATTGATAGATTGATAGATAGATAGATAGATAGATAGATGATAGATAGATTGATAGATAGATAGATTGATAGATA
>NW_027896100.1:0-239 GCF_054177405.1 Leptonychotes weddellii | reverse complement strand
CCAGTGAGTTTTCTTTCATTTATTATAATTTTCAGTTTTACAATTTCTCTTTGGTTCTTTTTTTTAAGATTTTATTTATTTATTTGACAGAGAGAGACACAGCTAGAGAGGGAACACAAGCAGGGGGAGTGGGAGAGGGAGAAGCAGGCTTCCCGCCGAGCAGGGAGCCCGATGTGGGACCCGATCCCAGGACTCTGGGATCATGACCTGAGCCGAAGGCAGACACTTAACAACTGAGC
>NW_027896099.1:0-239 GCF_054177405.1 Leptonychotes weddellii | reverse complement strand
TCAAATTCCTCATATCAGTGAGATCATATGATAATTATCTTTCTCGGATTGACTTATTTCGCTTAGCATAATACTCTCTAGTTCTATCCACGTTGTTGCAAATGGCAAGATTTCATTTTTTTGATGGCTGCATAATATTCCATATATATATCACATCTTTTTTTTTTTTAAATGTGGTGGTTTTTTTGGAAGATTTTATTTATTTATTTGACAGAGAGAGACACAGCGAGAGAGGGAAC
>NW_027896098.1:0-1548 GCF_054177405.1 Leptonychotes weddellii | reverse complement strand
AGCCTTTCCCTTAAGATCAGGAACATGACAAGGATGCCCACTCTTGCCACTATTGTTCAACATAGTACTAGAAGTCCTAGCCTCAGCAATCACACACACAAAAGAAATAAAAGGTATTCAAATTGGCAAAGAAGTCAAACTATCTCTCTTAACAGATGACATACTTTATGTGAAAACCCAAAAGACTCCACCCCCAAATTACTAGAACTCATACAGCAATTCAGTAATGTGGCAGGATACAAAATCAATGCACAGAAATCAGTTGATTTCTTATATACTAACAATGTAACTGTAGAAAGAGAAATTAGAGAATCAATTCCATTTACAACAGCACCAAAAACTGTAAGATACCTTGGAATAAACCTAACCAAAGAGATAAAGGATCTATACTCTAGGAATCACAGAACACTCATGAAAGAAATTGAAGAAGACAGAAAAAGATGGAAAAACATTCCATGCTCATGGATCAGAAGAATAAACATTGTTAAAATGTCTATGCTGCAAGCAATCTATACCTTCAATGCCATTCCAATCAAAATACCAATGACATTTTTCAAAGTGCTGGAACGAACAATCCTAAAATTTGTATGGAATGAGAGAAGACCCTGTGTCACCAAGGAAATGTTGAAAAAAACAAAACAAAACAAAACAAAGCTGGGGGCATCATGTTGCCTGATTTCAAGCTATATTACAAAGCTGTGATCACCAAGACAGCATGGTACTGGCACAAAAACAGACACATAGACCAATGGAACAGAATAGAGAGCCCAGATATGGACCCTCAACTCTATGGTCAAATAATCTTCGACAAAGCAGGAAAAAATATGCAATGGAAAAAAGACAGTCTCTTCAAGAAATGTGCTGGGAAAATTGGACAGCCACATGCAGAAGAATGAAACTCAACCATTCTCTTACAGCATACACAAAGATAAAGTCAAAATGGACGAAAGACCTCAATGTGAGACAGGAATCCATCAAAATCCTAGAGGAGAACATAGACAGTAACCTCTTCGACACTGGCCATAGCAACTTCTTTCAAGACACGTCTCCAAAGGCAAGGGAAATATAAGCAAAAATGAACTTTTGGGACTTCATCAAGATAAAAAGCTTCTGCACAGCAAAGGAAACAGTCAACAAACAAAGAGGCAACCCACAGAATGGGAGAAGATATTTGTAAATGATACTACAAAGGGCTGATATCCAAGATCTATAAAGAACGTCTCAAACTCAACACCCAAAAAACAAATAATCAAGTCAAAAAATGGGCAGAAAACATGAACAGATACTTCTCAAAAGAAGACATACAAATGGCTCTCAGACACATGAAGAAATGTTCATCATCATTAGCCATCAGGGAAATTCAAATCAAAACCATATTGAGATACCACCTTACACCAGTTAGAACGGCAAAAATTGACAAGGCAAGAAACAACAAATGTTGGAGAGGATGTGAAGAAAGGGGAACCCTCTTACACTGTTGGTGGGAATGCAAGTTGGTACAGCCACTTTGGAAAACAGTGTGGAGGTGCCTCAAAAAATTAAAAATAG
>NW_027896097.1:0-239 GCF_054177405.1 Leptonychotes weddellii | reverse complement strand
CCTGAAATGGGCACCCCGAAAACAAATGGGGACTTCCTTTTGAAGCTGGTTTGGCCACCAATTGCTCGCCTTCTCCTAGCTCTGTGTGCATACCGTGGGGTGGGCGTCCCCTAGCTCTGTGTGCATACCGTGTGGCGGGCGTCCCCTAGTTCTGTGTGCATACTGTGGGGCAGGCGTCCCCTAGCTCTGTGTGCATACCATGGGGCGGGCGTCCCCTAGCTCTGCGTGTTCATACCGTG
>NW_027896096.1:0-239 GCF_054177405.1 Leptonychotes weddellii | reverse complement strand
TAATGATGTAATGTATGGGGATTAACATAAGAATAAAAAAAAATAAATAAAAAAAAAAGAAAACCCGGATAAAACTGAGAATAATATAGAGAAAAAGCCAACACAACAGTTTTCCAAAATCTGCCTTTAAGTATTCCCTACTATGCTTTTTTACTTCCCTGTCTCCTTATATTTGTTCACGCTGTTCCTTCTGCCTGGAATATCTTCTTTCTCTCTTGAAGTCTTACCTATCCTCCAAA
>NW_027896095.1:0-239 GCF_054177405.1 Leptonychotes weddellii | reverse complement strand
GCATCTTCCTTAGGAATCTGTGTTTCCCAAGGAGTAAGATATACATATCCATGAGAAATGCTTTTTGTGGTACGTGCAATGATTTTAGATCATTCCTAGAAATACTGTGATATCAAATCTTGTGGTTAAAAAAACTATTTTTAAAAATTTTTTTCTTAATCCTTCTGGATACATCAACAAGATTGAGTTCAGTTTGCTACTATGTCTCCTTTCTTTTATTATTTTCTATGCCTATCTTT
>NW_027896094.1:0-239 GCF_054177405.1 Leptonychotes weddellii | reverse complement strand
CAAACATACACACACAGTTTCCCCTATAATTAACATCTCGCATTCATGTAGTACATTTGTTACAATCAGTGAACCGATACTGAGGCATTATTATTAACTGAGATCCATCATTTACATTAGGGGTCACTATGTTGTACATGCTATAGGTTTTGACAGTGATAATAACAGGTATCCACCAGTATAGTATCAAACAGAATAGAGTCACAGCCCTAAAACCGTCCTGTACTACACCTGTTCAT
>NW_027896093.1:0-239 GCF_054177405.1 Leptonychotes weddellii | reverse complement strand
TCCCAAACTGTTGAATGGCTCTATCAATATGCAATGTTCTTTTTTTTTTTTTTTGAAGGTTTTATTTATTTATTTGACAGAGAGAGACACAGCGAGAGAGGGAACACAAGCAGGGGGAGTGGGAGAGGGAGAAGCAGGCTTACCGCCGAGCAGGGAGCCCGATGCGGGGCTCGATGCGGGGCTCGATGCGGGGCTCGATGCGGGGCTCGATGCGGGGCTTGATGCGGGGCTCGATCCCA
>NW_027896092.1:0-239 GCF_054177405.1 Leptonychotes weddellii | reverse complement strand
ATCGGTACGCAGGTGGTGGTGGAAACCAGGAAGGAATATGAGATTCTTCGGAGAAGTGCAGAGCGAAGACAGCGGCCGGGACAAAATATCCCGCAATTTCCTGACCATGCAAGACTATGTTCTCTTCCTCCCCCGTGGCCAGTGCAAGATCCCAGGCTAATTAATAAGTGGGGAATGATTATGAAACTAGAGTCGTTGCATTATCTAATCTAAATCCCTGGGATTTGTTTGCAAAGGGA
>NW_027896091.1:0-239 GCF_054177405.1 Leptonychotes weddellii | reverse complement strand
TATATTAACATTTTGGCAAGCTACTACATTCCTTTTTGTGGTCTTAAAATGTACCAATTCATAAGATCTTTGTACCCTTGTACTGGTCATCCTCTCTTTCTAGAATTTTCTGCCCCCATGTAATTCCATGGGTATTTCTTTCAGGTTGTCTGGATATCAGCTAACCACCACTCTAAAAAACCTTGCTTAACAACCAAAAGCAAAGTAACTACCATCTCCCAGTCAAACTTTATCATAAC
>NW_027896090.1:0-239 GCF_054177405.1 Leptonychotes weddellii | reverse complement strand
TAACATTACACCTAAAGGAACTTGGGAAAGAACAACAAATAAACCTAAACCAAGCAGGAGAAGAGAAATAATTAAGATTAGAGCAGAGATCAATGAATTAGAAACCAGAAATACATGGGGAGCCTGGGTGGCTCAGTCATTAAGTGTCTGCCTTCAGCTCAGGTCATGATCCCAGGGTCCTGGGATCAAGCCCCACATCAGGCTCCCTGTTCAGCAAGGAGTCTGCTTCTCCCTCTCCC
>NW_027896089.1:0-239 GCF_054177405.1 Leptonychotes weddellii | reverse complement strand
ATTTTATCCTGAGTAAAAGCATAATTATTTGTTATTCCTAAAATTGCCCATGGTTCTCCAGTCTTAAAATCATCAGAGCAATTATTAACTTTTCCCTAAAGGCCCTCATGGAACACCAAGCTGTACCAGGATGTACATCAGAGGAAAGGGGGCCACAGTCGTTGAGAAAGGGTTCCTGAGGGGGGGCACTGGTAGGCATTGAGGGCTTGGTAGGATCTGCCAGGCAGAGACATGGGAGA
>NW_027896088.1:0-1548 GCF_054177405.1 Leptonychotes weddellii | reverse complement strand
GATGCGGGACTCGATCCCGGGACTCCAGGATCATGACCTGAGCCGAAGGCAGTCGCCTAACCAACTGAGCCACCCAGGCGCCCCAATTCCAGGTTTTTTAAAAAGAAAGCGAACTTGTCTTATTCTAGGCACCCAAAGAACAATGAATGGGAAAGTCAGATGAGATGGAGTCTCAGATTAACTCATATGTGATTTTGGAGTCCTTATATGGAGTTGAGAAATCTCAAATCTCTAGCAGTCTACATCAAAGATTTGACAAAGAATGATTGCAAAGGTAGCCTGCAAGCTCTGAGGTACCACCAAGAGCACTTTTACACGTGGATGCTTTTCAGCAGTGATGCACATAGGTGGGTACTGAGGGAAAGGAGGTTGTGTTGTTACTACATATATATGATTATATATATATGTAGTATGAGAGTGGCACAGAGTTGTAGCACTTCATCTAGGTCACACAAGTTGTTTTATGGGATGTAATTGTTATCTTCCTGTATGGTTAATGGTTTGGATAAAAATATGACAGATGACAGATTCTACAAGGGCACCAAACGAGTTCTATGCAATAAAGTGAGACAGACTGACTTATGGGTGTTAGTGCCCCAGGAGTGGATTTATTTCCAGCATTATGTTCAGCTCTCATGCACAAATATGTGAAATTGATCAATTAACTATTTCACAAAGATTTTCCTTTTTATTCAGGGGTATGAATCAGATCACTACTCCTTTACAGAATTTTCCCAGGAGCTACTTGTGAATTGAAGAAGGGTTATTTTAAGAGATTCATAACTCCTTCATACTTATAGCCTCAGATAAGATGATAAAGGGGAGGCAAAGTTTACTATTTTCTCCCCATTTGCTTTCGTGCTTTTTTATTTCCACTTTGTAACTGTAGGCAAGCCTTGATCGATGAGTATAATAAAGGATATGAGTAGTTTAAGAAAATAAGGCAAGCTAATAGGAATAAAACTGACCATTTTTCATTTCCATAAGTCTTGAAATACATTTAGGATGCTACTCCAATAGCCCCGTGGATGCAGAGAGTTTCTTCGCAATTGGTTCTAGATTAATGGACTTTTCTGCTTGCTAAGAAAATGTTTATAAAGATACAGTGCTTTTCATGCATTGACACATGATCTTTTTTGATAGGCTTATCTAACATGTATTTTTTTTTAATTTAAAGGCAGAAAAATTTGAAAAGGACTAATTACACCCTACAGCACTTGGTGACATAGTATCAACAAACTATTTTAATGACAAGCAGTCTGTTGAAAAAATACTTCCACTTGGAAGTGCCAGTTTAAATTAAATTAAATCACTTCTGTGAGATTATTACTTTTTAAGGATTAAAAGGGAGTGGTACTAGGGTTTTTGTAAAGTAATCATAACTTATGTAAAGGTAAGAAACAATCTCATGAATTTTTTTTATTCTTATGTTAATCCCCATACATTACATCATTAGTTTTAGATGTAGTGTTCCATGATTCATTGTTTGTGCATAACACCCAGTGCTCCATGCAGAATGTGCCCTCCTCAATACCCACCACCAGGCTA
>NW_027896087.1:0-239 GCF_054177405.1 Leptonychotes weddellii | reverse complement strand
CACAGAGTACAAAAGGAAGAAATGGAGTGTGCAGACACTTTGCTGGGGATTGAAGGGGTCCAGGCAAAGAGAGGTAAAGTGTGTTTTATGACAGAGTGGACGTAGCTCTAGAACCAACGGGCAGGACGGGGAGGTCAGAGACAGGGTGACAGCACTGATGACATTTGATCTCATGGGAAACAAGAAAGAGAAAAAGAAGAGTATTAAGGGTAAAAAGTTAAGAATCACATGGAAGTAGA
>NW_027896086.1:0-239 GCF_054177405.1 Leptonychotes weddellii | reverse complement strand
AAGCGGCGCAAGGACCGCAGCCCTCACGCCCCACCGCAGCCCGCGTTTGGCCGCAGAAAATGCTAGGCGGAGGGCTGGACCGCGGCGAGGCGATGACCCTTCGGAAACACCTGCCTCTTGCGCCCCCCGCCCCGCCCCCGTCCTTCTTGGTGTAGAAAATGGTGGTCAGCACGGGGGATGGGGCGGCTGGGTGTGGGGGAGAGGCGGCCGTGGGGGGTCCGGGAGGGGCTGGGTAGCGT
>NW_027896085.1:0-239 GCF_054177405.1 Leptonychotes weddellii | reverse complement strand
TTTATATGAAAAAAAATTTGAGAATTCTCAGACTCCCTCTCCCCAAAACCCCACTATTTTCTGATACCTCAGGACCCATCTTGCTAACAGATGCACAAGAAATATCAAGATAAAGCACAGATGCTCACAGACACAATTCAGAGCTCTGGCACCTTGATGCTGAGATGCTGCGTATAGTTCCCGGGAGAAGCAGCTTGGTAATACTAATATAAGCCTTTCATTAAAGAGAGGTGCCATAA
>NW_027896084.1:0-239 GCF_054177405.1 Leptonychotes weddellii | reverse complement strand
ATTTGAGAGATTTGCCCAAGACTCCACCCGCTCCCATCTGCATTAAAGTTGGAAGTGTAGAGTTTGTACTGTTCCCTTGGGCTTCAGGCATGGTGGTGACAGTAAATTTTAGTTTATGGTGCAAGTCTAATAAAGCATTAGAGCGGAAAGTGGGAAGAGAGGAGAGCCAGTTTTCCTCCAGTCAGTGAAACTATTAAAATAAACAGACAGGCATGCACGTGCGTGCACACACACACACA
>NW_027896083.1:0-239 GCF_054177405.1 Leptonychotes weddellii | reverse complement strand
GACAGGGCGGGGGCCTGGGGCTCAGGCTTCGGTCACACCACCAGGGAGCAGGGCCCGCCCTGTCTACAAAAGGGCCAACCAGGGTGGGATGGGGGGGCGGGGAGGTTGGAATGTGGAAGGCGATGCCCTCGGTGAAACCATGATGTTCCTGCTCACCCCCATCTCTGGGGAGGCAGACAGCAGCGGCCCTGTTCTACAGGTGAGAAAAAAGTCAGAGGGTTTATGACGTGATCTGTCCC
>NW_027896082.1:0-239 GCF_054177405.1 Leptonychotes weddellii | reverse complement strand
CTGCACACCCCGCTAGTCTTTACAATCTCAGGAGAGACATAGAATGCAGTTAGTACACACTCAATAAACACGTACGGGATTTAACTTACCGTGATTTACTCAAAATATACAGCACAATTTTGAAACATCCTTACTTTCCTGAGCACACATGTCCCTTTGAAGGGTCCTGGAAATCCAAAGTCTGAACTTTTTTTCTACACGCCCAGAGCAGGTCACTTCTAAGGAGTGAATGTGACAAT
>NW_027896081.1:0-239 GCF_054177405.1 Leptonychotes weddellii | reverse complement strand
TTTGGTAAATTTTAGCATTGATTTATTAAATTTTAGAAAAACTAACAAATCAGAACTAAAAAGGAAGTTGGGATTGTGATAAAAACTGCATTAAGTAGATTTTGAGCAGTGGCATTTTTTTTTATTCTTATGTTAATCCCCATACATTACATCATTAGTTCTAGATGAAGTGTTCCATGATTCATTGTTTGTGCATAACTCCCAGTGCTCCATGCAGAATGTGCCCTCCTCAATACCCA
>NW_027896080.1:0-239 GCF_054177405.1 Leptonychotes weddellii | reverse complement strand
CTTGTATTGTTTGCCCCTCCTTCACAGGGCCAGGCACTAACAGAGCTTAGCTAACATCTTGATCGAGCTGATACTAAAAGTTCTGAATGTATATATGCGTGTGTACGTATAAATATATATTTACAGGTAACAATTCTGGTGGAATTGGTGTCGATGATTCCTCCAGACATTCCTATTGTATCTCTTTATTTTCATATAGCTTTGCTGCATTTCTCAGAAAGAAATGAGGGGCCCCGTGA
>NW_027896079.1:0-239 GCF_054177405.1 Leptonychotes weddellii | reverse complement strand
TCTCCGTTTCTGTCCGTGCTGCTATAAACTGCAGCGTCCTGGCTTGTGCGCCCCTCCGCAGCGCTCCCAGTCCTGCCTCCAGGTCAGGGCACGTTTGTGCCCTTTGTGCTTCTAAAACCGCCAGCCACTCCCAGTTCGCGTGTGCGCGACTCCACCGCTTGGGGTTTCCACCCCAGGGGTTGCAGTTCACCAGCAGGACCCCGGCGCACCGGTTTCCGTCTCGGAGGCTGCAGTTCGCG
>NW_027896078.1:0-239 GCF_054177405.1 Leptonychotes weddellii | reverse complement strand
TGAGGCTGTTTCCATGTCTTGGCTATTGTGTCCAACTACTTTAAGTTAAGGCAAAAAGAGTCTTCAAGTCTTACCCAGGAGCCAACTCTCAGCACAAAGTTAGGAGAGTAGAGTGGGATTTGGGCCAAAGATTAGTTTTATATTACAAAAAGGTGTGTGTGTGTGTGTATGTGTAAGGGGTATGTTAGTTAGCTAAAGAAACTATTTAGACATCTAGGGTGATGGAATGAGCCAAAGGA
>NW_027896077.1:0-1548 GCF_054177405.1 Leptonychotes weddellii | reverse complement strand
GGATGGGGTGGCTGGGTGATAGACATTGGGGAGGGTATGTGCTATGGTGAGCACTGTGAATTGTGTAAGACTATTGAATCACAGACCTGTACCTCTGAAACAAATAGTACATTATATGTTAAAAAAAGAAAGAAAGAAAGAAAGAAAGAAGATAGCAGGAAGGGAAAAATGAAGGGGGGCGAATCAGAGGGGGAGACGAACCATGAGAGACTATGGACTCTGAGAAACAAACTGAAGGTTCTAGAGGGGAGGGGAGTGGGAGGATGGTCTAGCCTGGTGATGGGTATTAAAGAGGGCACGTACTGCATGGAGCAGTGGGTGTTATACACAAACAATGAATCATGGAACGCTACATCAGTTAATGATGTAATGTATGGTGATTAACATAACATAATAAAAAAAGTTTATTTATTTATTTACTTAAGTAATCTCTACCCCAATGTGGGACTCAAACACAGACCCAGAGATAAAGAGTCTCATGCTCTTTTGACTGAGCCAGCCAGGCACCTCATATTGAAAGATTTTAAATGTAATCCAAACATTTCAACGAGTCAAAGCTATTAGTGTTGATGATGTCATTTGCAACACAAGAATTAACTTGATATTAGATGTGCAAGTGACAGCATTGTGATTTGGTTAGTTGATCTCTTGCACTACAGGCTGCAGCAAGTGGGGTTTGGTAGTGGAAGGCAACGTATGATTACCCAGTCTCTAATTCATGGTCTTAATAATGGGAAGAAAAGCAGGATTCCCAGACTTCTTTTTCACAACTACTCGTCTGTGCAATTGTAGTGTGAAAGCAGCTACAGAGAATGTATAAACAAATGAATGTAGCTGGGTTCCAATAAAACTTTATTCAAGGACACTGACATTTGATTTTCAAATACTTTTCTTCATGACATATTACTCTTCTTTTAAGTTTCTTCCACCATTTAAAAATGCAAAAGCCAGCTTTATTCTGAGGTATCTTATGGTTTATAGTGCTATTGTAAATGGAATCATTTCTCTAATTTCTCTTTCTACAGTTGCGTTGTTAGTGTATAAGAAAGCAATTGGTTTCTGTGCATTGATTTTTTTATCCTGCCACATTACTGAATTGCTGTATGAGTTCTAGTAATTTGGGGGTGGAGTCTTTTGGGTTTTCCACATAAAGCATCATGTCGTCTGCGAAAAGAGAGAGTTTGACTTCTTCTTTGCCAATTTGAATACCTTTTATTTCTTTTTGTTGTCTGATTGCTGTTGCTAGGACTTCTAGTACTATGTTGAACAATGGTGGTGAGAGTGGACATCGTTGACATGTTCCTGATCTTAAGGGAAAGGCTCTCAGCTTTTCCCCATTGAGGATGATATTCGCTGTGGGTTTTTCATAGATGGATTTTATGACTTGAGGAATGTTCCCTCTATCCCTATACTCCGAAGAGTTTTAATCAGGAAAGGATGCTGTATTTTGTCAAATGCTTTTTCTGCATCAATTGAGAGGACCATATGGTTCTTCTCCCTCCTCTTATTAATATGTTCTATCACATTGATTGATTTGCGAATGTTGAA
>NW_027896076.1:0-239 GCF_054177405.1 Leptonychotes weddellii | reverse complement strand
CTGAGCCAAAGGCAGCTGCTTAACCAACTGAACCACCCAAATGCCCCAGTATGTATAGACTCTTTAAACAAAGGATCTAAAGTGATCATGGTGTACCACCCCCTTAAGTTCAAATGCTATAGTCTACCTGCTTGAACAGTCAACATTTGAGAAATATATAAGGAGATGCTAAAATAATGCTGTCTCAGCTGGTTCAGACTGCTATAACAAAAGCAATATAAACTGGGTGGCCTATAAAC
>NW_027896075.1:0-239 GCF_054177405.1 Leptonychotes weddellii | reverse complement strand
AAAAAGCCATAAATACTACTTGAAATTACATTCTTCGGTGAGTTATTTTCCTTTCTTGCCCAGAAACGTCTGTGTGCATCACCCATTTCCAGGCGTGTGTGGAGGGGTGTGGAGTCCTGGGAAGAGTCCTGCGGTAAGCTGGGTTGACGGAGGGGAGCTGCGGCCCTCTGGACGCAGCTCCCCCCAGAGGCCCGGCCTCTGCTCACAGCTTCCTGTGGTCCAGGAAGGAAGGGGAGCGC
>NW_027896074.1:0-239 GCF_054177405.1 Leptonychotes weddellii | reverse complement strand
GACTTGTGACTGAAAAGCTGAACAGTCCCGTGAGACCACGTAGGAAACAAAGTCAAGCGCTGGACTGGGACCTGATCTCAGGGCATTAATCATCCTGCATGAGGACTTCTTTTTGTCAGGATGAACAACTTCAGCTGCTGACATTATTTCTGTGGTTAAAGTTGGTACGTAAGTCCAGCTTAGTTCTCTTCCCTCTTTTTCCCCTTTTTTCTGGGCTTGTTTGCAAAAATCACATTTGT
>NW_027896073.1:0-239 GCF_054177405.1 Leptonychotes weddellii | reverse complement strand
CCTTATTTACACATGGAGAAACCAGGCCCAAGGTCATACTGTAGATCAGTGGTAGGGCCAATCAAAAATAATAAACATGACAGATACCATTTTATTAAGTGCCTACTCTAAGCTGTCATTTAACTTTATTTTTACTTACAACTCTATGATAAGGAACAATTATCATCCCATTTCACAGCAAGGAAAATTAATCTTCCCACGGGCCTAGCTCATGCAATTCAAAGCTCATGTCCTTAACC
>NW_027896072.1:0-239 GCF_054177405.1 Leptonychotes weddellii | reverse complement strand
TATTTAATTTCTTTGCCCATTTTTAAGTGGATTACTGGTCTCTTATTGATGAGTTCTAAGAGTTCTTTTTATATTCTAGATACAAGGCTGTTATCAGATATACGATTTGCAGACATTTTTCTCCCATTTTGTGTGTTGTCTTTTCACTCTCTTAGTGGTGTCCTTTGAAGCATGAAAAGCTTTTCGTTTTGATGAGTCTCACTTGTTTTTGTTTGTTTTGGTTGCTTGTTCTTTTAGTG
>NW_027896071.1:0-239 GCF_054177405.1 Leptonychotes weddellii | reverse complement strand
AGGACTTATCAAACTCAACACCCAGTTTCAAAGATGTGATATATATATATATCATATATATATGTTGTTGATAATCCTGCTACAAACATCAGGGTGCATGTATTCCTTCAAATCTATATTTTTGTATCCTTTGGGTAAAGGATCAGCCATCGAAAAGAATGAAATCTTGCTATTTGCAATGACATGGATGGAGCTAGAGAGTACTATGCTAAGCAAAATAAATCCATCAGAGAAAGACA
>NW_027896070.1:0-239 GCF_054177405.1 Leptonychotes weddellii | reverse complement strand
ACAGGAGGCAAATCTAACAATTTTCCCAACCAACTTTCTTTTTTTTTTTTTTTTTTAAAGATTTTATTTATTTATTTGACAGAGACACAGCGAGAGAGGGAACACAAGCAGGGGGAGTGGGAGAGGGAGAAGCAGGCTCCCCACGGAGCAGGGAACCCGATGTGGGACTCGATCCCAGGACCCTGGGATCATGACCTGAACCAAAGGCAGCTTAACAACTGAGCCACCCAGGCGCCCCC
>NW_027896069.1:0-239 GCF_054177405.1 Leptonychotes weddellii | reverse complement strand
TATAATCAAAGGGGTCTTGCCCTCACCTCACATCCCAAGCCCCACCCACCCTCTCCAGAGGCAAAAGCTATTACATACAGTTTCTCGTACACTCACAGATGATTTCCGGCAGGGGATGTGTGGGAGAGTCGGGGAAGGGGGGAGCACGCGTGTGTAAGCATGTGAATGCCCTTTTTACACAAATGGAGGCAAATCTCAGTCTCCTGCCCCTCGTTTACACCTGACAGCACACTGCTCTG
>NW_027896068.1:0-239 GCF_054177405.1 Leptonychotes weddellii | reverse complement strand
GCCTCCCCAGAGCACAAACCTCTTTGTACCTGAACACCATTCACAGGGTGCTCCGCAAACTCAGCTCTAAGGAAATCTCCCTCGGGCACCTCCTCCCAGACAGACTGCCGGGGCCCCCGTAGGCCCCAGCAATGCCAACTCTTACAGCTAGCACTGGGGGAACCTTTCCCAAAGGAAATGCCATCCAATCTGAGACCTGAAAGGTGGGCAGTCCTGAGCTGAGAGCCCTGGGGGCCACC
>NW_027896067.1:0-239 GCF_054177405.1 Leptonychotes weddellii | reverse complement strand
GTTTTATATAACTAAAAAAATATATCTGAAGTCATATAGCATCATGTTAAGTCAGACTTAATGAAGGTGTGTGGTAAGTCTATATATATATTCTGTATATTATCCCCTACTCATGTGTATATTTGAAATCTCTCACAATTTTAAAAACAACTTTTTAAAAATAAACTTATTCAAGGTATATGATTGCTTTTAAATGGAGCATGCTCTCTGCTTTAAAAATCACCATTAATAAAGTTTGA
>NW_027896066.1:0-1548 GCF_054177405.1 Leptonychotes weddellii | reverse complement strand
TTCTAGCCTTTTCCCATTAGGCAATAAATAAATTGCTTTCAAGGCAGATATTGTATCTTGTTTTGTTTTATTCATAGAGTCCAGGGCATAATAAGGTGCTCATTATGCACTGGATAAGTAAATGAATGAATCATTGGTATCATAAGGAAGTAGGCTTTGGCTATGCATAAGAAGAACATTCCTCATCTCAGAAGTGCCCTTAACAGAGTAGATGGATCCCAGTTAGTGGAAGTCTAAGCAGACACAGCATGATTACCCCTCCAGAGTACTGCAAATAT
Organism: Leptonychotes weddellii; assembly: GCF_054177405.1. Taxonomy (NCBI): domain Eukaryota; kingdom Metazoa; phylum Chordata; class Mammalia; order Carnivora; family Phocidae; genus Leptonychotes; species Leptonychotes weddellii. The sequence continues at coordinate 1,270 of NW_027896066.1, read as the reverse complement.
AGTGCAGAGTCTGTTGAAGCAATTCTAGTTTTCAGCCTCTGCTCGTTCCTCGGAGTAATAAACTGAAATCATGATAGACATAGTGGGGTATCTTTATGCAATTCAGGAATAGCAACTAGAGAAAGGAACCATCAGAAGATGAGAGACTCAGGACCAAATAAGATGCATTATCAAGTAAGGATACCATATAATTATAAAACAGTGCTTTTGACATGGAAACAATCAGGGTATTAGACCTTAGAGCTCAAATGAAATAATGCATATTAATAAATGAGGAATCATACAAGAAATTCTGTTTCAAAGGATTATCAGACTTTCTGAGCCCCTTTCTCAACCAAGAAATATATAAGAAAAAGGGCTTTCAAGATTACAAATCCTGACAAGTGTGTATGTGCCTACTCCATTAAGGTGAAAGGAATAGTCTTTAGAATGCAAAGAATCTTCAGTGCCTCACTTTGAAAACACACCATTCGCCCTGTTTAAACTGGAATCTCAAACTGGAAGTGGAGAAGTTGGGTGTTTAAGTCCTGCAAACATAAGCAATGGTGGGTCAGCCTTTGAGGCCAAAACTCTAACAGACTTTTTCTTCTTTTTTTGTTCAATCTCCAGTGCAGATAGTTATATGTAGGTATTAAAAAACTCAGCCAGGCCAATATAATTTGTTTGGCTACAATGTATGATCAAAATCAGTCATCACTCATTATTTAACAATCTTATTTTGGATTTGTTCAAAAGTTTGGTTACGCTAGTAGACAATAAGAAACTAAACACAAGTTTTGACTATTATTTATATTTTATCATGGATAGTTCACATTACAATTTGGGTTAACAATTATGTAAATATAAAAGACACCATGAAGGTCAAAATGGAAAAAAAGTTTGACTTACATGAAATTTAATCAATAACTTCTCTGATAAAAATCTATCTTTGATGATAAATGGAGTTGTTAGCTCTTTGAGGGAGGGGATTTGGCTTTCAGTTGCTCTTACTATATCAAACTCTAGCATAATGCCTGACAAATAGAATTTAAAATATTTGTTGAATATATTAGTGACAGCATTAATGCTTGTTTGTAATTAAACTAATCAAAATAGTCATGTTTCTTTAGAATTTTATATTTTAAAATATTCAGCTAGATTATTATTTTTTTTTTTTAAGATTTTATTTATTTGACAGAGAGAGATACACAGCGAGAGAGAGAACACAAGCAGGGGGAGTGGGAGGGGGAGAAGCAGGCTTCCCGCAGACCAGGGAGCCCGATGCGGGGCT
>NW_027896065.1:0-239 GCF_054177405.1 Leptonychotes weddellii | reverse complement strand
CTCATGGATTGGAGGACCTAGTGTGAAAATTCAAATTCTCGCCTGAATTAATGCATGGTTTGATCTCAAGCTCTGTCAAAATTCCAGCAATATCTTGGGGTGGAAGTTGAGTGAGCTCGTTCTAAGATTTGCTGGGAGATGCAGAGAGCCAGGAGCAGCGGGATGGACAACAGGCGGGTGTCTCAGGTTCCCCGACCTCCGTCACCGTGGTGACTGACAGCACCTCATCCTGCAAACCC
>NW_027896064.1:0-239 GCF_054177405.1 Leptonychotes weddellii | reverse complement strand
AGGGTATTGACCATTCCTAACTCTCTTAGAGAAATAATTTGCTTTCTCCCAAAAGATTTAGATTTCAGAGAGGTGCAGGACACTTGTTAGACCTCTGCCCATTGTCCTCTTTGGGGAATGTCCCTAGCCTGTCTCCACCTACATGGCTACAGTTCAGTGCACCACCTGCCTCCCCCGCTGGGTATGTCCTCACCACCTGCGTCCCCCCACTGGGAGTGTCCTCACCACCTGCCTCCCCC
>NW_027896063.1:0-239 GCF_054177405.1 Leptonychotes weddellii | reverse complement strand
GGTGCCTAGGGGCTTCTAAAAGGGCTGGCTGAGCATCACGTGGGTTGCATTGAAGGCAGCCCGTTGCTGGAGGGTTTGGGCGGAGGTTGAACAGCTATCAGCTGGGAGGGCGTGGAGGTTCCCACACAGGGCAGACAGATCCAGGACGCCCCTCCAGCCAGCAACTCCTGGATCCTGCGACTGAGTCCTGAGGTAGGACACCTTCCAAGGGCCCTCCCGGGACAGAAGAGCAAGGGCAG
>NW_027896062.1:0-239 GCF_054177405.1 Leptonychotes weddellii | reverse complement strand
AATATTAATTACCAATAGTCTACTATTGACTAGACACCTTACTGATAACATAATTTGCTAATTAACATCTATTTTGTATGTTGTATGTATTATACGCTGTATTCTTACAAAATTCCCAAGGAGGTATCTGAATCCAGGAATAATGCATTTTAATTCTTTTAAACTTATTAGAGCAAAAATATATCAGCAGCAAAAAAAAATTAGAGAAATGGGTTCTAGTGATTAAGAGAGGAATTAAA
>NW_027896061.1:0-239 GCF_054177405.1 Leptonychotes weddellii | reverse complement strand
GGGACACTTGAAGAAATTTGAATAGGGAATTTACATTTGGTATTACTGTAGTAGTGTCAAATTGCCTGAGAGTGATAATAGTATGTAGAAGAATGCCTTTAGAAGATATATGTTGACGTTTAAGAGGTAAAGCATCACAACGTCTGTAAATTATTTCAGTAAAAACTATATAGATATGTTCCATAGGTAGAGACATGCATGTGTGTGTTTGGGTGCCCATGAGTGTGTATATGGAGAAA
>NW_027896060.1:0-239 GCF_054177405.1 Leptonychotes weddellii | reverse complement strand
CCGGTGCACGGTGCTGGCCAGGAGGAGGGTCCGTCCGTAACAGGGCTAGGTCACCGGCCGCTTGTTCGTGGGTCCTCGGAGCCGAGACTCCTTCCTCTTCCTCTTCTGGGGACCCTGCTGCAGGGCTTCCTGCGCGGTGCCTAGCGTGTCAGCAGGCTGCTGGGTGTATCATCACACACCCGTCGTGCGCTGGGCCCCAGAGGGTGCTGCCTGCCTCCGTCGGGTGGGGAAGCAGAGTG
>NW_027896059.1:0-239 GCF_054177405.1 Leptonychotes weddellii | reverse complement strand
TTGGGCGCCTGGGTGGCTCAGTTGGTTAAGCGACTGCCTTCGGCTCAGGTCATGATCCTGGAGTCCCTGGATCGAGTCCCGCGTGGGGCTCCCTGCTCGGCGGGGAGTCTGCTTCTCCCTCTGACCCTCCCCCCTCTCATGTGTTCTCTCTCATTCTCTCTCTCTCAAATAAATAAATAAAATCTTTAAAAAAAAAAAAAGATTTTATTTATTTATTTGACAGAGAGAATGAGAGAGAG
>NW_027896058.1:0-239 GCF_054177405.1 Leptonychotes weddellii | reverse complement strand
GCTGCCTCTCTCTCTGTCAAATAAATAAATAAAATCTTTAAAAAAAAAATAAAGGAGACCGTAGTTTCTTCCATAGTGGCTTTAGTCACAGAAATGTCTTTTGTGGTCAGCATGTGCATTCATTGACCTACAAAAATATTTCCTCTGAAAGGTTGAGCAACTTCGAATGTGTGCCTTCCTTATTTTTGAAATGAACTCTAATTCCAAAAGCAGCATCTTCTGCCTCTTTTCTACTACAT
>NW_027896057.1:0-239 GCF_054177405.1 Leptonychotes weddellii | reverse complement strand
TAGACACGTCTTCTTTTTCAGAGCTATAAAGGCTCAGTGCTCCACAAGGTTGGCTTATTCTCTACAAGGTGCCCAGGCACAATATTAAAAGCCAAACAATTACATAACACTGAGTGCTTTATGTTACAGGTAAAATCTCAAGACAATCTTATTATCAAGATGAGGTTTTTATAAGAAAACCGTTCTGATGTTCTGTTATTGGTTATAATAGTATTTTGTTGAGTTGGCCAGTGAATGTT
>NW_027896056.1:0-239 GCF_054177405.1 Leptonychotes weddellii | reverse complement strand
CCCCACGTTCGTGACAGCAACTGACATGGACCGAGGACTGACTTTGAGGCACGTGCTATGCTAAGCATTTTACACAACATTGTATTACTTCATCCAAAAAAATTTTACATACATTATGTTATTTCATCTAAATGCTAACTTCATGAGGCAGGAACTAGCAACAAGCCCATCTCGTGGGCTCATGAAAGTAAGGCCCAGAGAGGTGATTTTCCCAAGGCTACACCACTAAGAAGTAACCG
>NW_027896055.1:0-1548 GCF_054177405.1 Leptonychotes weddellii | reverse complement strand
ACCACCATCACCATCATCACCATCACCATCACCATCATCACCACCATCACCATCATCACCATCACCACCATCACCTTCGCCACCATCACCACCACCATCACCACCATCACCACCATCACCACCACCATCACCACCATCACCACCATCACCACCATCATCACCACCACCATCACCATCATCACCATCACCATCACCATCATCACCACCATCACCATCATCACCATCGCCACCATCACCACCACCGTCACCATCACCGCCATCACTATCACCACCATCACCATCACCACCATCATCATCATCATCACCATTTCTTATATTTGTTGAGTGTTTCCTCCTTGTCCAGCATTATTGAAGTGCTTTATAAGCATTACCTCATTTACTCCTCAAAACAAAGCTAAGACAGATGTACTAACATTAGTCCATTTTATGTGTCCACTTCCAGCAAGAGTTGAGCCAGAATCTGACAGCCATGTTCTGTCTGACACCCATGTTCTCTTTCTTAACCACTGTACCATTGTACAAGTACAAATTATTCTGATCTGAACTGCAGGGTGACTTATCAGATGTTGAGCTGATGAGCATTCAGAGGGTCAGGATGGGCTAGAACACTGGGCACACAGGGCTGTGGATGGGCATCCCCCCCACCTCCCTGACACACTGCATAATGCTGGCTCCATCCTTGCCCCCAGTCCTCCTCTGACCCCAGAGAAGAAGTGGCACCTTTTAAGAGTATCCCCGGAGAACCTGAAGACCTACCAGACATTCCCCTCGGGAAAGAGGGTCTCCCCACACGAGCGGCAGAAGAGAGATCGCTACTTTGAGTTCAGAGCATGATGTCTGAGAGCCTGGCTCTGGCCAGGTTGGCTTTTTGGAATAAAATCTTTAGCCACGAACAAACCCATGGTCTTCTCCTCTGAGCTCCAGGAACATTTGGCCACAACAAGGACATGCCTGAGGGTCACACAGCACTGGGTCTTAAGGCCTGTAGAAAGCTCAGCTCAGGGGTTCAAGCCAGTAGAAAGCAGTGTCCAGTGACCTACTGGGCCCCGCCGACCCTTCCTCTGAGGTGGGGGCAGGTAGGACCAAGAACTGAAGGGCTCCTGAGTCTTGGTGGCGGTTCACTCAGGTACAGAGATACCTCCCATCTGCTTCCACGAGTATAATCGAGGAAGCCCCATGATCGCATGTCTGAGAACGATGGGGAAGTGACCATGGAACAATTGCACAGGGGGTCGGATGCAAAGGACTTCTAGTTTGAGCCCTGACTTGGCATCATTTAGTCCGCACACTCACTTGTGAGGGAGGTGGTGTTAGCCCCACTTTACTGATAAAGACACGGAGTCTTGGAGGTTGGGAAAGTTGCCCAAGCTCCCACAGCTTAGAAGTGACCCAGTGTTTTGACCCAAGCCCTCGTTTTCCCACTACATAACCTGCCTGTGGTCCATGTGGAGACTCAGAGGTAGGGATGACTCAGCCCTGAAGCCCTTCTGGTGCCGGAGAGAAAAAGCTGTGTCCAACAACCTCTCTCTGCATTCTGCCCAGACTGGC
>NW_027896054.1:0-239 GCF_054177405.1 Leptonychotes weddellii | reverse complement strand
CTGTGGTGGACAAGTTCTTAGAGTTAATTGATGGCCCCTGCTGAGTTTTATCTTTTTTTTTTTTATTTTTTTATTGTTATGTTAATCCCCATATACTACATCATTAGTTTTAGATGTAGTGTTCCATGATTCATTGTTTGTGCATAACACCCAGTGCTCCATGCAGAACGTGCCCTCTTTAATACCCATCACCAGGCTCCCCGATCCGGGGGGGGGGGGGGGGGGGGGGGGGGGGGGGG
>NW_027896053.1:0-239 GCF_054177405.1 Leptonychotes weddellii | reverse complement strand
GGTGCAGGTGAGGAGCTCAGGGCGCAGGTGAGGGGTTCAGGGCACAAATGAGGGGTATAGGACAGAGGTGAAGGGTTCAAGAAACAGGTGAGGGGTGCTGGGCTCAGGGGAAGGTGAGGGTACAGGTGAGGGGCTCAGGACACAGGTTAGGAGCTCAAGCACATGTGAGGGGCGCAGGGCGCAGGTGAGGGGCGCAGGGCGCAGGTGAGGGGTGCAGGGCACAGGGGAGGGGTTCAGGG
>NW_027896052.1:0-239 GCF_054177405.1 Leptonychotes weddellii | reverse complement strand
CTTGTATTGCTTGCCCCTCCTTCACAGGGCCAGGCACTAGCAGAGCTTAGCTAACATCTTGATCGAGCTGATACTAAAAGTTCTGAATGTATATATGCGTGTGTACGTATAAATATATATTTACAGGTAACAATTCTGGTGGAATTGGTGTCGATGATTCCTCCAGACATTCCTATTGTATCTCTTTATTTTCATATAGCTTTGCTGCATTTCTCAGAAAGAAATGAGGGGCCCCGTGA
>NW_027896051.1:0-239 GCF_054177405.1 Leptonychotes weddellii | reverse complement strand
CAGCCCCGTGGGAAAGGGACCTGGACCTAGTTGCTGGCTGTAGCGGGGCAGTGGGTACATTAGCCTTGACTGAACGTGTGAACACTTCTGCGACCCTCCAAATGTCCGTCCTTGGTGGTGCCCTCAGGCGAGAGGAGATCCCTGAGCGCAGCAGGTGTGAATTTCGCTCCACTCTGGACAAATGCAAAGAAAACGCAATATGAGAAAATTTCCTAGGGAGAGAAAGCGGGCCGTGTATG
>NW_027896050.1:0-239 GCF_054177405.1 Leptonychotes weddellii | reverse complement strand
GAGCATCTTCCTTAGGAATCTGTGTTTCCCAAGGAGTAAGATACATATCCATGAGAAATGCTTTTTGTGGTACGTGCAATGATTTTAGATCATTCCTAGAAATACTGTGATATCAAATCTTGTGGTTAAAAAAACTATTTTTAAAAATTTTTTTCTTAATCCTTCTGGATACATCAACAAGATTGAGTTCAGTTTGCTACTATGTCTCCTTTCTTTTATTATTTTCTATGCCTATCTTT
>NW_027896049.1:0-239 GCF_054177405.1 Leptonychotes weddellii | reverse complement strand
ATACATCCACGTCTGACTCCGCGCGTGGTCCTTGCTACCCGCCGGTACTTGCGGCCACCCCCCGGTAAACACAAACAGAAACGCGCAGTCCTTTGATTGTTTTAAAGCTGGAGACAGCCTTGTAAGTAGTTGGAGAGGGGGGTGCCCCCCATCATTAACTCTGGTGGCCGAAGGGAAGCTGACCACAAACACACCCAAAGGTAACATTCTCATGTCATTTAACTTGATTTGGCCCAACC
>NW_027896048.1:0-239 GCF_054177405.1 Leptonychotes weddellii | reverse complement strand
CTGAGCCAAAGGCAGCTGCTTAACCAACTGAACCACCCAGATGCCCCAGTATGTATAGACTCTTTAAACAAAGGATCTAAAGTGATCATGGTGTACCACCCCCTTAAGTTCAAATGCTATAGTCTACCTGCTTGAACAGTCAACATTTGAGAAATATATAAGGAGATGCTAAAATAATGCTGTCTCAGCTGGTTCAGACTGCTATAACAAAAGCAATATAAACTGGGTGGCCTATAAAC
>NW_027896047.1:0-239 GCF_054177405.1 Leptonychotes weddellii | reverse complement strand
GACTTGTGACTGAAAAGCTGAACAGTCCCATGAGACCACATAGGAAACAAAGTCAAGCGCTGGACTGGGACCTGATCTCAGGGCATTAATCATCCTGCATGAGGACTTCTTTTTGTCAGGATGAACAACTTCAGCTGCTGACATTATTTCTGTGGTTAAAGTTGGTACGTAAGTCCAGCTTAGTTCTCTTCCCTCTTTTTCCCCTTTTTTCTGGGCTTGTTTGCAAAAATCACATTTGT
>NW_027896046.1:0-239 GCF_054177405.1 Leptonychotes weddellii | reverse complement strand
TGAAAATATAAACCACTTTGAGATACCCATAAATGTCTACCAGAATGACTACATTTAAAAGGCAGTCATTTAAAAATATTATCAAAAATATGGAGCAAGGGGAAGTCTCAAACGTTGCTGGTGGGAGTGTAAATGTTGCAACCACTTTTTTAGAAGTTTGTTGGTTTCTGATGAAGTTTGACATATATTTACCTTGTTATCCAGCAATTCCCCTCCTAACCAAGAAAAATGAAAATATA
>NW_027896045.1:0-239 GCF_054177405.1 Leptonychotes weddellii | reverse complement strand
CATCGGGTTATACACTAAATTCTGGGAACGCTGCTAATACTTGGCCAAATTTCAGAAAATAAAATGTTCAGTTGGAACTCCTCTTCTTCAATAGTATATCTGAATACTGATTACAGCACTGAGATGAACTAACCAGTTATTTATAGTTTGTATACCTAGTTTTCCCCTTAGAGATTTTCCGAGTTGCACCACATTTCTATCTTATGAATTATATAGATTAAAAATACTGGCAAGAAGTA